>NC_068404.1:26816383-27116383 GCF_023724105.1 Carassius gibelio
TCACAGAGAATCTTGCAGGATTCCCATGACTCAGGAAAACCTGGGAATGTCATGGCCTGGAAAATAATGGGAATTAATTGTAAAATATGCATATACATTTTCTAGTTATGCACATTGTATTTATTTGGGTAGAAATTGTGGGAAAATCTTTGTGGGTGCAATCTGTATATATATATAAAAAATAAAAATAAATCTAATTATGAACAACTGAATTTTATATTATTTTAGAATCATTAAAATACATTTTATATATATATATATACATACATCTGATTTTCATTTTAGCTTAGTAAATTTGTTGTGTGCTACACACACAACACACACACACACACACACACACACACACACACACACACACACACACATATATATATATATATATATATATGTATGTATGTATGCAGTTTTTACACATTTTTGTTGTTGTTGTTTAACTAATCAAGTTTAACTAAATCAAGTTGGCAACTACATGAAATAAAAAATAAAAAAAACATTTGTATACATTTATAGTTTTTTCAAGAAAATATTACTTATTTTTATTTCATACTCAATATAGCAGAGGCTTTTTAAAAACAAAATTACTGGATGAATAACTAGATTTTACTATTCTTTTTTATTAATTTTTATTTTTGAATTGTCTGTTTGTATGTTCATTTAAAACGTAATTTTAGTCATTTTGTTTATTTTTGTTTTTTAATTACTTTATTATTTTTATTTTTATATTTCTAGATTTTTTTATCTTTCAGTTTTAGTTAATTTAACAGACCAACTTGCCAAAATAAAGTATTTTTTCATATTTTATTTAATCTCAGTAACATTTATTTCAAGTAGTGCAAATGTTTTTTAATGGTTTTAGTTGTAGTTCATTATAATAAACTTGTAGTTTGTAGTAAACTTGTCCAGTGTAATTGAGCCATTCCAATTGTTTTTTTTTTTTTATCCAATTATGAAAAACTGGAACAGACATGGCCTTTTATTTTTCAGAAACCAAAAGCAGCTTGTTTTTTTATGTGATGCTGTTTATTTGACTGATTGTGCATTGAATATGCAGAGTGTGCGTCCCCCAGGTCTAACACAGCCATTCATTTATTATTTGCTGAAATCACGTCTTTGACAGCATAATGAATTTTCATTACATTATTCCTTATTGATTACTCTGAACACACAGCACTGAACACTCAAATCTGAGAGATTATTAAGAGAGTGTTTAATGATGCCTTTTAAAAAATGACAGAACTGGGATATTCTGGCAGATACACGAATACCCGAATTAAAATGTCATCGAGGGTTCCCGTTAAATGCATATAGATGAAGAAGAGAACGCATTAGAGCGCAGGATCCTGTAGGAGTATCTGTGTGGAGGATTAGACACACACAGTGCTGACTTTAAGTGAATGCTGTTATATTGGATAGGATAGCGCTTTGCACTGTTCTCATGAATCTTCTGGTGAGATCATGTGTGGAGAGGTGTGTTTCCTGTAATGTGAGGAGTTAAAGATAAAGTTCACCCAAAGATAGAAATTCTGTCAATGTTTACTGGCACTTAAGTCGGTCCATAATTCCTGTGTAATAAGGTGAGGATGTACATACATACAACATACAGTTCATAATGGAAGCAATGTTTATATCACAGTATTTGAATAAACAAAAATTAAGTTGTAACAATAAAAGAAAAGTTGTATTGTTTGATAATATTAATAAGGCCTTTTATAAGAATTAAGTAATGAAAGTTCAAGAACGAAGCATAATCATAATGCTGCAAGATGAAAAATGAAAAAAACTCTTATTATAGTCTGTATTAGAGACTAAACTCTTGTATTTGTAACTTTATTCTTTAAAAGTTTTTTTTTTTCATATGATATACACGTTTATGAAAATAAATGAATAAGATTATCTATTACAGATTTTGTTAATATTTTGAATTGTATTTTATTTTTCTATTTTCTATTGTTTTTACTAATTTATTTATTTTTCTTAAATTATTTTAGTTCTTGAGATGAAAATGAGAAATATTCATTTAATGTTAATGTCAAACTATTTTAATTACAAAAAAGAAATCATAATTCTTTTATGATTTTAGTTTCACTTAACTCTTTTGTTGCAGTGTTCATGACTGTTAATATATATATATATACTGTTAATATATATATATGTTAATATATATGTATATATATATATGTATATGTATATGTATGTATGTATATATATATATATATATATATATATATATATATATATATGTATATGTATATGTATATGTATATATACACACACACACACACACATATATATATATATATATATATATATATATATATATGTATATATATATATATACACATATACATACATATACATATATATATATATATATACATACATACATACATACGTATATATATATATATATATATATATATATATATATATATATATATATATATATATATATATATATATATATATATATATATATATAATAATAATAATTTTATATTTATATAATGCTCATTAGATCTACAGTATATGATCCATATAACAGTTTACCTAATTATCTATTAAACCTAGAAGAAAAAATGCAAATGCAAACAATGAAAGTTTTTTTGGTTTTTGTTTGTATTTACCATGATATTGTCCACCTAGTTGTTAGAGAAAGAACAACAATGTAAGTTTTCTTATGTTGCATCATTCTAGTTTCATGTTCAAATTAAAATCCAGTGTAAAATTAAATAAATAGCAGTTGTTGTATTTTAAAGAGCTGTGTGTATGTGTTTGAAACAACTCATGATGGTGAGTAAATAATGACGACATTTCCATTCTTAGACAAACTCTTCCTAAGTGTTGAGGGCAGGTCCCGGTGGACGTTTAATCACTGCATTCGATGGAGACGCCAGTTAGCCGTAAACAACATCTGCGTGTTAGCAGTCGGCTCATTCTGAGAGCTATTTCTACAGCATCTGCCAGCTCTTACACTTAACTTCACCCGCCGACCCTCCACAGAGCTCCCAGAATGCATTTCTCACTCGCACCTGGAGTGTTTCGAAAAGCGCATTAGGAAGTGTGGAGTTTTATTGTTTAATTCCAGCTTGAGCGTCCCTGGAGAGAACTTCACATCATGATTAGAAAACAACTCTGAGAAATGTGCACGCGTTACAGGAGCGTGGTGTGTGTGGGGAATTTCTCAGGCGGCCCGGTCCTATGATCTCATTTACTAATGTCACTCCTGACTACACTGTGTGCAACTCAGACAATTAGGCTGCTTGGATATTGAACCGTGAAGAAGACTTATGTTTGTGGTTGCTGTGTGCACACGTGCAGGCTCTGTGGCTTGAGCGTAGCAGTTTATTTGCATTAGAGCTGACGCTGAACGCTGGAAACACATTGATTTCAATGGAGATGGTGCATTGCAAGGGCTTGTTAAAGTGATGTTGTGTCATGCAAATAAAAGTTGGTCTTGTTTCTCCAAAAGCAAAAAACAATATGGTTTGTGAATAAGCCACACATTTTTAGTTTGATATCTAAATTAGTGATTTTAGTCGCACCAAAGTTGTTGTTTTCTCATAACATGAGCTTGCTAATAGCTCACTTCAGAGTTAGGCACAGAGTACAGCGGAGGATTTATTGTTTTTAGATAAGAAGTTACTCCACTAAAAAAAAAGGAAAATGTATTTTAAATAAAATAAAAATAAATAAAATATATATATTTTTTAATTTATTATATTTTAAAAATATATAATTTTAATTTTAGTTAGATTTTTTGTTTTAAATGAAAAGCTTTTTATTGCATGTTTCGATATATGGTTTTAATGTAATGGACATTTACATTTAATTTATTTATAACTTTATTTTCATATTTTTTTAATAAAATATTTAAGTGTAATATGTATGTATATATATATATATATATATATATATATATATATATATATATATTTATTTATTTTTTCTTCTTTCTTTTTTACATTTAATTAATTTTAATACAATAAAAATAATTTAATGAAAATAAATGTTTGAATTATTTTTTTTATTTTAAATTAAAGTTTATTTTTTATTTTTTAAATTGTGTGTGTAAAATAAATAAATTATTCATAAATTAAAATGTAAAATGTTATATATATATATATATATATATATATATATATATATATATATATATGTGTGTGTGTGTGTGTGTGTGTGTGTGTGTGTGTATACCTATGTATAGACAGACACACACACACACACGTTTCTATCATTTATCATTAGCTGTCTATAGTTGACTCTGCATATGCTTATAAATATTCCACATATCACTTTTATTTTACCATTGTCTACAATATGTCCATCAGAGTGCATGTGTAAGTGCTCACACACACACACACACAGAGTGATAGAAGTAGTCCTTCCTCCCTCTGTGAGTAATTCATGCTTCACCCAGGAGAAATGTGAGTTACGTCTGCCAGGAGTTTTATGGTCAGACCTTTCTATGGGTCACAGTCCTTCTAATTTAGCAGGAGCGTGAACTCAAGCCCTTATTTCACTGCAGTGTTTTTCAGAGAGAGTAGACGCTGACCAACACATAAATACACACACACACACACACACACACACACACACACACACACACACACCTCTGTCTAAGATCAGTCGCTTGACCCTGAGCGGCTGATACTTTCTGTGTCTCCTCCAGAGAAAGCGATCGATTTCCTCCAGACACTCGGGCTGGTGTCACCTGTGATAAGATGATCTGCTCTCTGCCCAGCACCGCTCCGTCTTTAGACACTTGTCAAAGACTGACCACCATTTCAATACTTTTTCATGTTTTCTTCTGCGTTTCATCCCTCAACCTCCCTTTTTGAAGATATTCGTTTTTGCAAATGAAGTCAAAATGGCAAGTAAAGGGGAATAGAGGAATGATCCGGTTCAGTGCAAGTTAAACACTATTGAAAGAATCTGTGGCATTATGTTGATTACCAAGAACCTTGAGTTGGTTTGTTCATTCATTGTTTTTCTTATATATATATATCTATATTGCCTGGTTTAATTTAAATTATGCCACATATTCTAATATCATTTAGTTATTATTTGATAGTATTTAGTAATTCTTACTTGCTTATCATGCATCTGTTTCTTTGTGTTTGTGTCTCCAGGCGTCTGGTTGTGACATCACAGAGATCCCAGATGAGGTGAAGTTGATTGGCTTCGCCCAGTTGAGCGTCGCCTGATCGCATCTCTTTACCACAGCAGAGGGAGAGCAGGAGGACAGAGAGAGGGAATGGTCAAAACTCCCTCCTCCTGCTCACATTCAGGTTTCTGTTTCCTCCCGAATCACCTGCACTCCTCCGTGAATGTTTGCACCTGTTCAGTCAAACACAGCACTCTTATTCAAACACACACTCGCCACGCTCGTTCCCAGATGCTGTATGCATTTCACCAAAAGCTGGATTCCCAGAATTCAAAGCAGGAGCTCATTATCTCAGGAGGCAATAGCTAGTGAAACAAAATGATTATTTTTTAAATTATTATTATAATTATGATTGTTATCGTGTTACCTCTTAGCTCTTACCACATTGTTATTAGTATTATTATTTTTTAAAAGCCTTTTATTTCACAAGAGTAGTGCAGATCGTAGACCACAAGACTGAAGTGGAGACGTCTCCCTCTGAATGTAAAAAGCACATTTTCATTCTGAATGTTGACGCATTTGAACTGTATTGTACATAGACCTTATGATGTCCAAAATATGGGAATATTTAGTTGTTTTAGTTCCAGCTCGAAGAGAGAACCGAATGCTGCCATGTGCAAACGTACTGCTTTCTGTTTTCGGGACAGTGTTGATGCTTCGACGCTAGAGGTGCCTTGTTTTTGTTTAATCTGTGCCTAAGAAACGTATGTTACAGTAGGTCGTCGGGCAGATTCGCTCATATTATTCTGCGTTGAAGTTAACAGCTGATGCACTTTGATTTCATGCGGTGCGATGTACCTGCACCTGTGACGCTTACACCCTAAATATTCACGTTTAACCCGTTAAAGCTGACAAACAAGCTCATCGCTACCACAACACACACCTTAATCCTGATGTAACGTATGCACAAGACGAGCGATGATTACTCGTCATTTTTACAGCACTCGAATGTTTGTTTTTGAGCCCAGAATGCATCTGTCTATCAGTGAACGTGAAGTATTTCGTAAAGGAAACCAAATGTCTACTACTGAACGATAGAAAAGCCATCTGTGTGTCTAAAACCAGTACAGTCGCTTGAATTAAATGATTCTGTCCTCAGCCCAAATGTAAATAAATATGAAATAATTTATTATTATTAAGTTGAATTGTGTTGACTATGTACCATGCGTGTTCCCTCCCTACTATTCATCCTCTCTGTAATCAGCAAAGATATAAGCTTTCTGCGAAGGTACAACAAATAAAACGGAACTGCTACTATTGAACCGGAGCATGGCTGTGTTTTGGAAGAAAAGGGATCTTAGCTGTATAATGTGATTATGATATTATCTTTTGCCTGCCTCTGTGTGCATTCTTTTTTATACAGTAATTGCTATAATTTACCACCGGCAAACCCTCAGAAAGAGATTTCATTACAGTGTTTTAGTAGCTAATCGTCTCCTCATGAAATGGGGAGAAAAACGATCAGATTTTTGTGAGATTTATTGTGAGCACTTGAACTAGTGGGGTGGGGAATTTATCAAATATCTCAAATGATTTTGCTGGAGATATAAAATTAAGCAAAACTGATTTTGATGTGATTTTTTATTTTTATTATTATTTTATCTATTGGTGCATACTATGCATGAAAGGATTAAATAGTTGTACTTGTTTAAGAATTTTTTTTTTATTGTTTTTCAGAAATATTTAACTTGATTTTAATTGCATTTTTCTATAGTAGATTAAAATATCAACTTTTTAAGCTATTGCAGAGCAAGTGCATCAATATATGTGCATCCTAATATATGTTTATCTTTTATTTATCTTTTTAGCTTTATATATATATATATATATATATATATTAAAATGTCAAATGTATATTTATTCTTTTTTTTTCAAATGTTTTTTTTCCACAATTAAAAAAAATACATAAAAAAAAATACAAAATAATTTACTTTCTGTCCATCATGCTGTAGAATGGAGTTCAGATGATGTCACTTCTTGCGTAGCATTTTATTTTTATTGTAACAGAATATCTTATAGACAGAATTTGAATGAAAATGTGGGACATCATTTCATTTAGCTGTTTTTGGTTGTTAAAAATAGCATACGTTTATAAAATAGGATATATAATGAAATGAATGTCAGGTATGTCAAGATATTGTGTGATTTTAATTGCTGGATCAGACCTCAGAGCTTGGACTGGCCAAAGGCACGTTTTAAGGTAATGGGACACCAAAGTGTGCCACTATTCAAGTTAAGTGCCATTTTCTGACACCGTATTCACCCAAGATGCTGATTGCTTTTAATCCCTCCCTGACAACAGCCTCCTGGAAGGCATCCCATAATAGACACCCATTCCTGATGGAAAATCAGCTGCTGTGAAGTACTGGCTCCATTGTGACATGTTCAACAACAATGGCAAAGACTGTCTTTATTTGTCACGGGTGCTGACGGAGTTTGGCACGTCTCGAGCTGCCTGACCAGTCTGCCAAGTGCCTCTACTGTGGTCATTTGGCAGGACAAGTGACTGGTAAAATCCTCCAAGGATGGAGAAGGTGGGTTGGACATTTTGCTGGATCTCCACAGCACATTTATGCTAACACACATGCATAAAGGTTAGATGTCAGATTCCAAAGAGACAGAAATGTAACGGAACGGGTTTCTAAACAGGCTCATTGGAAGTTACAAAGTTAGTTCCAAAACAAGCTGATGTTTTACAAATCAGCTCTTTAAATGTATACCGATGAGGTTCCAAAGCCATTGGAAAATGATTCAGGCATACGGCTGCAGATAATACCCAAATTTTCTGTAAAACTTGTTACTTTAGGAAAACACATTAGCGTTTATTGAACATCACTGTCTATTATCACATAGCTGCTGCTGTTTTTTTTTTTCTTCCTCTCTCTCTTTTTTACGTTTGGTTAAAGGGGTTTTATTACACATAACTGTACATTAAATTTGGGGTTGGTACATTTTTTTTTATTTAAACGTCTATGATGCTCACCAAGGCTGCATTTATTTGATGAAAAATACAATGAAATACAGCAATATTGTGAATTATTATTACAACTTATAATAACCATTTTCTATGTGAATATCTTTTAAAATATTATTTTATTCTTACCATGCAAAGCTGAATTTCCAGCACCATCATCTTCAGTGTCACATGATCCTTCAGAAATCATTCTAATATGTTAATTTGCTACATTGATGAATTCTATAGGACTCTTGATGAATAGAGTTCAAAATAACAGCATTTATTTGAAATCTTTTGTAACATTATAAATGTCTTTGCTTTCATTCATTTATTGTGGGCCAGCTGAATAAGATTATTAATTTCTTTAACTCTTTGACTTGAGTAAATTATTTTATTATCCCTTTAGAATCTTGAATATAAATGAGCAAAACATACAAATAAAAAGATCAACGCTTACGAAAAAAAAAAAAAAAAAAAACGCTGTTATATATTGTCATGTAAAAATACACAGTATAATACAATAGTACCCATGGGGAATAATATATGCATTTTTGTTTTCACAGTTTAATGTCACGCGTCCCCTCAATTACTCCAGACAACAAAAGAAACATATGAATCACATTTTGGCCTCTATGAAATCATATTCCAGAGAAGAAGAAAAAAAAATCACTTTCAAGTTCATTATATTCCACGTTTACACTGCGTTCCTTACACAGTATTTTTCTACAGGTTTACCATGTACAGTAAATACTCACTAAATGACACCTGATACCAAGCGTTAATGAATTTAGATATACAGATTTACAGTATAACTACAAACATTAGCTGTGCTGAAGCAATGATGTTCAACTTCTAGGAGTAAGAAAATAATTTTATACTTATAAATAAGGAGCTATACATCGCCGTTGTCTTTTTCAAGAAAAGAGGTTTCTGAACGTGTTAACAAATAATAGCAGGCGCTTCCACATACAGTAAACAAAGCAATGGTACTTTCATTTGTACAACCAGAATAATGTGCAAAGAAAACTGAACGCTGTGCATCTGAACCAAAAGAAACTCCTTCACTAGTTTTAGACTGGCACAGTTATAATATTAAACACGAATTGCACATTTCCCAACCGGTTCTCAACGAGCTCAAACGATGGGCTTGGCGTGTTTCGAAATCGTTGACATGCCCCAGAAGGAAGTAAGTGTTTCTAAGAAAGAACTACAGTTTGTCCCAAGGCTCTGTGTCCTATCTGTGCGCCATGGGGATTTAAAAAAGGGCACAAATACACATCCTCGGGCAGCTCCCACTAACACTTGAGATGCTTCTTGCTGGTCATGTCATTCCAGATACGATGCATCTCCTCAGGGGAGATCTGGTGTACGGTAATGACTCGACGGTACCTGCAAAGACTGTAGGCCATTTTCCAGTGATTGAAGCCACTGTTCTGATACGGGTGAATGGCCAGCTTCCTCAAACACACCCCGACATAAACGTCCTCCAGATGCAAGAGTCTGGTGTGCAAGGACGTCTTGTAGATGAGCTCTGCAACGTCCGCTGAGAACACGTACCCAGTGCCGGAGCAAAATGGCGGGTACTTGCTCTCGGGGTAAAGGTCTCTGGGCATGTACCACTTGCTGCGCATGTCCCGAATGGGTCCGCCGTTGATGACGTATCCCGTGAAGTACCTCCGTCGAGGTTTGGTGGCCGGCTTCAAGAGTTTATACACCAAGTTGTCCATGTTCACGAAGATATCGCTGTCGGTTTTCATCACGTACTTGGCTTGGTTGCAGAAAGTGGCCACCCAGCGCATTCCCATCAGCGTTTTGAGAGTGAGATTGTGGTACGAGTCGATGAAGTCCTCCACTACGATGTCGTGAAAGATCTCGCTTTCTTGCTCCACCATTTGGTTGAGTACTGAGTCCGTGCTGCGTCCCAGAAGAAAGAGCGTAATGATGCGGAGGTCGCTGAAGGTGCTTTCGTCGCCCCACGTTTCCCTGATGGCTTGGCGGGCATTGAACTCTTTGTGCGTGGTCGTGATGAGGATGACGAGGAAGGGCACATTCGTTTCGCATTTCTTGGGCTCGTTGATGATGAAGTCGAAGGCGTGGGGGTTCAGCGGACGCGTCCGGATGTTGCCAAAGGTTGTGGTGGCGTTGCTCTTGTGCGCTTTCGCTGTTTTACGTGCCGGGACGGACAGTTGGCTCACATAGGACGACGTGGGACGGGATATACTTAAGTACCACAAAGCGCTGGCCCAGCAAACGACCGTCAACACGTAGAGGCATGACACTTTTGAAGGCATTGTGATGCATTTACGTGCACTTGGAGCTGTAGATCTCGAATGGTCTTGCAGCCATTAGCGATGGTACCTCAGGCAGAAATGCAGAACAAAACGGCATTTGTTTGCAGCCTGACGTCAGCTGTCAGAGCTGTCTTCTCTTCATATGAAATCAGTGGGATTTTGCAGCAGGGTTTCAAATGCTCCCTGACACTCTTCCGCATGTTCCACTGAAATCTGAAAAACAAAACAGCAGTTGGTTTCAACTAGAGGCCAACTGACAAATGGGTTCTTCAACTGAAGGACCTCATGATGTGAAAGATAGAATTTTTCAGTTGCATATATGCATCTGGAAGATGCTTATAATGCATTCATTGTTATGCAGTAATTAGCATAAATCTCCAGAAAGAAATCTAAGCATTGCATAAAGTCAGGTTCACAATTATTGTTTCATTTTGTTCACATACAGTATAAGAGCTAAATGTTTATACACAAATTTAGGATTTCTCTTTTATCACTCCATAAATTAGAGAATAGTCAGTAGTCAGAAAAAAAAGTCGAATGAATAAAATACTATTTTTAAATGCTTTGTTTTAAGAAAAAAAAAGATATGAATACAACTGTAAAGTTTGGTGCATGACATGTAAGTGAAAAACAAATAAAAAGGCAAAATAATAAAATTAAAACTTAAATGTGTATTTTCATGGTTTTTCTCTAAATAGACCAGTGCAGGAAATAACAATGGTATTGCCTGTTGTGCCTTGTTTTTTTTTTTAAATCAACAAGTTGGAAAATTTGAGATGAAACGGTTTGCAAGAGTGTGACTAAAATATGACTTCACGTGCCCTGAAATGCAAGAGACATGGACTATTTATACTTGTTTTTTCAGAAACTTGAAAGCAATTAAAATTCAGTCATTATTTATTCACTCTGAGGTCATTCCAAACTCACTTCATGGTGTAAATAAAGTAAATAAAAAATAGTATTTTAACTTTTGCCTCAACTATCCTTTTAAGAGGAGAAGAAAAAATGCAACCAAACGTGAGGAACAAGCCTACCTAAATATTTGAATAGACAGTCAGCTAAATATTCTGATTCTTATCGACTATCATTGCTGGAAATTGTTAATGTTTGAATGAATTAAAGAATATGAGGTGGAGAATGTGCATGTGTTTGAAAGCAGCAGTCATCTGTCGTGTTGCCTGTATGGAAATGAGAGCACTGTGTGATTCCTGCTCTGAAGTTTTCAGCTGTTTAGACTTTTGATAAGGAAGCTGTGTCTGCAAATAGCGGCTTTCTGGCTGAATCTTCTTCTCAGTGGGGAAGATCACCAATCAGCACATTTATGGAAGTGAGAAAATATAACAGGGAGCAAATAAATAATTTATTGTAATATAATCCAAACAAAATTTAACTGGCTGAATTATTCGCTTCTTTATGCGTAGCTAATTTGTTGTTTGCAATCTACTGAAAGTCTGACCGGGTAAATAAATATTTTGTTGTGCAAGGCACACGCAAGTTTACTAAAAAAATAAATAAAGTGAAACTTTTTTTTTATTATTAATATCATGGAAAAAAGGAAATATAAAAGTACACACACACACACATATATATATATATAGTTATTACCAAAAATGTGTTGTGAATTATAAACAGGTGCTGGTCATATAAATAGAATATCATCAAAAAGTTGATTTCACTAATTCCATTAAAAAAGTGAAACTTGTATATTATATTAATTCATTACACACAGATTTTTATTATTTATTTATTTTAATTTTGATGATTGTAACTGACAACTAAGGAAAATCCCAAATTCAGTATCTCAGAAAATTAGAATATAACTTAAGACCAATAGAAAGAAAGGATTTTAGAGATCTTGGCTAACTTAAAAGCATGAACATGAAAAGTATGAGCATGTAAAGCACTCAATACTTTGGGGCTCCTTTTTCCTGAATTACTGCAGCAATGCGGCGTGGCATGGAGTCGATCAGTCTTTGGCACTGCTCAGGTGTTATGAGAGCCCAGGTTGCTCTGATAGTGGCCTTCAGCTCTTCTGCATTGTTGTGTCTGGCATATCGCATCTTCCTCTTCTCAATACCACATAGATATTCTATGGGGTTAAGGTCAGGTGAGTTTGCTGGCCAATTAAGAACAGGGATCCCATGGTCCTTAAACCAGGTACTGGAAGCTTTGTCACTGTGTGCAGGTGCCAAGTCCTGTTGGAAAACAAAATCTGGATCTCCATAAAGTTGATCAGCAGCATTATTTCACAATCCTCTCCAGGGTGCAGTTACTCCTATTGCTTGTACACGTTTTTTCTACCACATCTTTTCCTTCCCTTATCCTCTCTATTAATGTGCTTGGACACAGAGCTCTGTGAACAGCCAGCCTCTTTTGCAATGACCTTTTGTGTCTTGCCCTCCTTGTGCAAGGTGTCAATGGTCGTCTTTTGGACAACCGTGAAGTCAGCAGTCTTCCCCATGATTGTGAAGCCTACAGAACTAGACTGAGAGACCATTTAAAGGCTTTGCAGGTGTTTTGAGTTAATCAGCTGATTAGAGACCAGGTGGCACCAGGTGTCTTCAATATTGAACCTTTTCACAATATTCTAATTTTCTGAGATACTGAATTTGGGATTTTCCTTAGTTGTCAGTTATAATCATCAAAATTAAAAGAAATAAACATGTTAAATATATCAGTCTGTGTGTAATGAATGAATATAATATACAAGTTTCACTTTTTGAATGGAATTAATGAAAAACTTTTTGATGATATTCTAATTATATGACCAGCACCTGTGTATATATATATATATATATATATATATATATATATGTGTGTGTGTGTGTGTGTGTGTGTGTGTGTGTGTGTGTGTGTGTGTGTGTGTGTGTATGTATGTATGCATGTGTATATATATATATATATATATACAGTATTGTTCAAAATAATAGCAGTAAAATGTGACTAACCAGAATAATCAAGGTTTTTCGTATATTTTTTATTGCTACGTGGCAAACAAGTTACCAGTTGGTTCAGTAGATTCTCAGAAAACAAATGAGACCCAGCATTCATGATATGCACGCTCTTAAGGCTGTGCAATTGGGCAATTAGTTGAATTAGTTGAAAGAGGTGTGTTCAAAAAAATAGCAGTGTGGCATTCAATCACTGAGGTCATCAATTTTGTGAAGAAACAGGTGTGAATCAGGTGGCCCCTATTTAAGGATGAAGCCAACACTTGTTGAACATGCATTTGAAAGCTGAGGAAAATGGGTCGTTCAAGACATTGTTCAGAAGAACAGCGTACTTTGATTAAAAAGTTGATTAGAGAGGGGAAAACCTATAAAGAGGTGCAAAAAATGATAGGCTGTTCAGCTAAAATGATCTCCAATGCCTTAAAATGGAGAGCAAAACCAGAGAGACGTGGAAGAAAACGGAAGACAACCATCAAAATGGATAGAAGAATAACCAGAATGGCAAAGGCTCAGCCAATGATCACCTCCAGGATGATCAAAGACAGTCTGGAGTTACCTGTAAGTACTGTGACAGTTAGAAGACGTCTGTGTGAAGCTAATCTATTTTCAAGAATCCCCCGCAAAGTCCCTCTGTTAAAAAAAAGGCATGTGCAGAAGAGGTTACAATTTGCCAAAGAACACATCAACTGGCCTAAAGAGAAATGGAGGAACATTTTGTGGACTGATGAGAGTAAAATTGTTCTTTTTGGGTCCAAGGGCCACAGGCAGTTTGTGAGACGACCCCCAAACTCTGAATTCAAGCCACAGTACACAGTGAAGACAGTGAAGCATGGAGGTGCAAGCATCATGATATGGGCATGTTTCTCCTACTATGGTGTTGGGCCTATTTATCGCATACCAGGGATCATGGATCAGTTTGCATATGTTAAAATACTTGAAGAGGTCATGTTGCCCTATGCTGAAGAGGACATGCCCTTGAAATGGTTGTTTCAACAAGAAAATGACCCAAAACACACTAGTAAACGGGCAAAGTCTTGGTTCCAAACCAACAAAATTAATGTTATGGAGCGGCCAGCCCAATCTCCAGACCTTAATCCAATTGAGAACTTGTGGGGTGATATCAAAAATGCTGTTTCTGAAGCAAAACCAAGAAATGTGAATGAATTGTGGAATGTTGTTAAAGAATCATGGAGTGGAATAACAGCTGAGAGGTGCCACAAGTTGGTTGACTCCATGCCACACAGATGTCAAGCAGTTTTAAAAAACTGTGGTCATACAACTAAATATTAGTTTAGTGATTCACAGGATTGCTAAATCCCAGAAAAAAAATTTTTTGTACAAAATAGTTTTGAGTTTGTACAGTCAAAGGTAGACACTGCTATTTTTTTGAACACACCCCTTTCAACTAATTGCCCAATTGCACAGCCTTAAGAGCGTGCATATCATGAATGCTGGGTCTTGTTTGTTTTCTGACAATCTACTGAACCTACTGGTAACTTGTTTGCCACGTAGCAATAAAAAATATACTAAAAACCTTGATTATTCTGGTTAGTCACATTGTACTGCTATTATTTTGAACAATACTGTATATATATATATACTGTATATATACACACACATACATACATACATACATACATACACACACACACACACACACACACACACACACACACACACACACAGTAGATTATCATATAAATTATACATGCTTTTACTCACCATAATAGTATACAGATGAAGGATGCATCATCTAGAGGACAAAAAAACATGAAAACAATTATGAAGCACAAAATATCATTAAAAAAAAACACCCAGGTAAAAAAACCATGGATAAGATCTGTATAGAATAACATTAAAATATAAATAATTTATAAAGGATATAATAATATAAAAGCATTTAAATGTAAAGCCTGTCACAAATAATATATAGACAGTTTGCTCAAACATTAACATAAAACCGAAAATACAGACTTCCACTTGACAAAAAGTCCTTGCAACAACAGTGTGACAACTAGCCCCGATCGCTCTAAAAACACATTAGATCAACAGCCCAAAGTCCTGGCTTCTTAGGTTTTCTGGAGACGTCTCCATTTTGGACACGTCTCAAAACAATCTGTCTTTCTCAATCAGTGCAGTAACCTTTTGTTTTAGTTAACACACTTAAACTCTGCTCTGAAGCTCTGTGATGAGAAAGCATCATGAAACAGCTCATGAAGGAGACTGAATGGAGAAGTTACCGTATTTTCCGGACAATAAGAGGCACTTTTTTTCATAGCTTGGCTGGTCCTGCGACTTATAGTCAGGTGCGACTTATTTATCAAAATTAATTTGACATGAACCGAGAGAAATGAACCAAGAGAAAACATTATCGTCTCCAGCCGCTAGAGGGCGCTCTATGCTGCTCAGTGCCCCTGTAGTCTACACTAAAAACATAGAGCGCCCTCTCGCGGCTGGAGATGGTTATGTTTTCTCTTGGTTCTTAGTTCTGAATAAATGTGACTTATAGTCCGGTGCGACTTATATATGTTTTTTTCCTCATGACGTATTTTTGGTCTGGTGCGACTTATACTCAGGTGCGACTAATAGTCCGAAAAATAGGGTACATACGGCAGCTGCTCAGCTTTAAACAGAGCTGGCAGTGATGAAGCATGTGCAGCAGGAGCTGATCTCTCCACACACCGAATGTGGCCAAGTTTTGATTTTTGGGAATGCTACAGGTCTAAAGGGGATATTAATACATATTTCAATCAGTGATTTTTTTTTTTTTTTTTGCGAGAATTAATTTTAATTAGTGCTATTTGCTTAGCAATCGCTATTATTATAACTCATACTTGGAAAAAATCTCTAACATAAAGTATTACAGTGTAAAACACATGAATGAGTTCTCAAATCACATCTCTGTTGAGGAGAGGTGCGCTAGTGCTTTCTAAGCTGCTGGATTTTCACCTGTCAGACGAGAAAATCCCATAGACTGAAACTGAAGGAGCTACCTACACAACAGGGAACGTTCTCACAACTTTCACTCATGCTTTTTTCAAATGCTAGGACAGAGCATTATTAAAGTAAAGTTTATGCAACATTCTTATAACATTATTAATATTTGATGTAAATCCTCATAATGTTGAGAAAAATATTTCATGACAATTTAATTTTAAATAACGTTGAGAGAACGTTCTGAGATCAACATTCTTCGAACATCCTTGCAATGTTGTTGCTTCTTAAACATCCTCCATGTTGAGTGAAAACTTTATTAAGAATAAAATGAGTATTATAACAAATGTTATATTTGGGGTGAAAATGACGTTTGTAGAATGTTGTAAAATAAATTTTAGTAACCTTTAAATAACATTCTAATAATGAGAAAACTGGACATTTTAACGTTATTAGAGTATTATAATAACATAATTACTGTTATAAGTGTTCATCCTCTGTTTGACTAAGTCTTATTGATTTTTCAGTACATTTCTGCATTATGCACATAAACTGACAGTCATTATCACTGATAAGCTACTAATAAATATTGTAGAAACTTAATTTTCAGTAAAGTGGCTTTGCAGCGATTTGTATCGTAAAAAGCACTTTACAAATACACTTGTAATTGAAAAACTTGAATTAAAAATACATATATTTTATATTTTGGGTGAAAATAATGTTATTGAAATGGAAACCTCCCACCGTTGTGTTTGCATGTGGAAGAACTACTCCAATTTCCTTCATAAAGCATAAAAATGTAGTCAATAAATGTTATTACATTTTATAAATCTCAACAGATCATTAGTTAATGTACGTTCAGAGAGCTGCCATGAAACTTTGATATATTTCCATGCCTAATCACATCTGAACGTACTTGAGCTAATGATCTGTTAAGTATTGTTATAATGTTTGTTAATGACTTCTTAATGAAAGGCAGATCTTTAAGAAGATCATTTGCTTATGCAGAGCCATTCTATGGAAATTTCGTAATTTGGCAAATGCATAAATGAATCCATAAATAAATGTCAGTTTTCATGCCGACTTCAAATAGCTAACCATCAAAACATGCTGATATGAACGCTGCCATTAAACTCCACAGTAGTTCGGCAGAACTGGTGACCATCTGAGGTGCAGAAATGAAAGAACTATCTCTCACCGCTAAACTCACATTGAGTCCAGACTAACTGGAAGTAAATGTCAATCTATGAAATGACTTTAAAATCACTCTGAAATCTCTGCCGCCTCAAAGGTATGACATGAAAACCATTTTATATGAAGAACAGGCGAGCGGATGGCATTACTTAAGCGTGTATCCACACACACACACACACACACACACACACACACGGTCGCTATCTATATTGGAAGTGTAGTGATAAAACTAGTGTTATCCTGTGTTCATATCCACATTCTAGTGTAGCAAACTCCAACATATTAACCTGAATGAAAGTTTCAGCTTTGTCCCAAGATAACATCATTCTCCAGGCAGCCTACAAGATGAGCTGCCAGCACCAAACACACACACACACACACTGAATGAGATAATTTCACAATCACGGCGTGTTTATCAGAAAAACAGGGAGAAAATTCTGTCTGTAAAAGCAGATAACGACCTCAAAAGGCCGAATGCCCCTGTTAAAACAAGAAACGGCCACAGATCTTGACTCTACTCAGATAAGCAGCGTGTGGATTCAATTTATTACGTGGTTTTAGTGCGAGACGCATTCAAAGCTCACTATTGGACTGAACGCATTTTACGCTATTGATTTGCTGCGAGGGGTTTAAAGCGCATTTGATTGACTTAATGAGAAATTGTGGCAGGTTTAATATTGCTGTAAATAAATCCAGCACATACACCCTCCAAGATTAAAGTTAACATTGATTCACAATTCGCCCAATTTACTTTCTTTATACACATTCCTGCTCTTATTCTGCAATTCTTCAGTGAATCTCATTGTAAGGTGAAACATTTAATTTGCTCTGTATGTTCAATGACTTCTCATATTCAGTGTTTTGAATACCTTAGCAATCCAAAAATGTAAATAAGGATTTTTAACAAACACCTGCCACATTTTTTCTCATTAAATGTCGTTTAATGCAAAACTCATCACATTATCATTAAGTATATTGCATGTAACTTATGGAATCCGTGAAAAAATTTTACAAATGCTGTTTGTGTGTAAATGTATGTGTATTCTATATACAGTTTTTTTTTTTTTGTACATATTTATATATAAATTCAACATCAAAACAACACATCCCAGCTGATTTTGAGGAAAAAAAATATCAGTGTCTGACATAAAAAACTGATAAATATACTAATAAATATATTGTGTGTATATATATACATATATATATATAGAGAGAGAGAGAGAGAGAGAGAGAGAGAGAGAGAGAGAGAGAGAGAGAGAGAGGCTACTATAAAAATACTACATAAACACTAATACATATACTATTAGTTTTAAAATTGCACCTTGTAAAGAAAGAGAAAATACTTAAAGAAAAGGGGAATTTTTAAGAAATAGTTCATTAACAACAAATAATTAAATAAGGGAATATATATATATATATATATATATATATATATATATAGTTATATAGTTATATATAGTTATATAGTTATATATAGTAAACATCTGATAAGAACAAAATCCCAATCAATCTTCATAGTATTTGTGACAGGTGCAGATTCACCCAGACACAGAGCCTGACTCAACCTGTGCTGTTTGCTACAACTATAAAGATTATTCTTAGGGACAAAATTCGGCAAAAAAAGTAGTTTTATGGCCAGTCATTTTTCTCAATTCAACCCACAATTGGCAGAAAAAATACAGCAGATTGGCTTTTAATCATAAAAGCATTTTCATTCTCTCTTGCATTGAATAAAGCCAGATTCATATCTCAGTGACTAACACCTTCTCTAATATTTTTCATCAATAGTTTTGCATAATTACTAGCCTATTACAAATATAATATTAAGCGGCAATATGCTGTGCTCCTCTTGTAAATGAGGCTGTTATCTGCTAATTTCTTTCTTTAGGGGCTTGATAGAAACACTCATATTGGTTTTTGTTGCTACAGAATGAAAGCGTAAGGTGCATGCACTGCTTTTGTTTCATAAGCTGATGAATTTGTAAATGAATGGATTTATTCATGGACCCCATCTAAGGCTGAATCAATTGAGAAAATTAAACATGCATGCTCTAGTCTATTCAGAGCGTTATGAACACACTCTTCATCTGTGCATCATATAACTAGCATCTCGCACAACGTGCAAAACATTAAATGTACAATTCATTATAATAGAATTTGGAGTTTGTATGCTACTAGCTAACAGAGTAATCATTAACGTACTAATATAGCTTTTATTAATATCATGAATTAAATTTTGTTGTTTTTGTCATTTTTATTAGGTTTTGTTTATACAAATTTAAGTTTAGTTACGTTAAGTTTTTAAACACTAGTTTTAGTTATTGATAATACAAAAACACTAACAAGCATAAACATATACAGTAGCATTCTTTTAGAATTACATTATTAGCATATTCTTTAACATTTTCTGTTTTCTGTTGATTTAATAATTTAACATTAGTTTTAAGTCAGTTGTTGTGCATTTGATGGCAAGTAAAAGTAACTTTCTTATGGTTTAGGATTAAACCTTACAAAAAGATCTCAATACTTAACTAATGCATTATTAACTAACAACAAAATGCATTTATTTCAGTATTTATAAATCTTTTTAAACATTAATGAATGGAAATACAGCAGCTCAGGTCACCCAGACAAATAATTAAATAAGGGAAAATATATGGATGCAACTTTTAATTTTAATAACGCATTAGTAAATTTCAAAATTAACATCTACGATTTGTTAACGCTTTAGAAGTATTTTTAATAGTTAGTTCATGTTAACTAATGCAGTTAAATAATGAACTAATAGAACCTTACTGTAAAGTACTTTTTAGTTTTAGTCAATGATAAAACCCCTGTCACTAATAAGCATAAAAATACATATTACATAGCATTGACAATGCATTTAAAACTAGGTATTTTGTGATAAAGGCACTCTTTGTTCTCCAATAAAGCCTTAATATTGTCTGCCTTGGAGCCATGGGTCTAAATAGCTTTTTAGTGTTACTCAATCTCTCCTTAGCACTACAGCCAAATGTAACAATGATGAGCATCGATGGGAAATGAAATAAAGAGAAAAACTGCTATATGTAATGCTAATTGATTCAACAGGTGCGCTCATTTGTGTGATTGACAGGCGATCACTATGGCAACAGTACACCGGGATGACAGCCAGAGACTCACAGAATCCCACACAGTACTTAGAGCTGTCACTCACACACACACACACACACACACACAAGTATCGATACATCTGCCAAACACACGGCCATCCAAATGTTCACTAAATGATAGTAAAACAATTCTCTCCAGCATCCGCTTTGCAAATGACTCACTGTCTGTTTACATGTGCACCAGCAGTGTGATTATTGCCAAAAAGAGTGAGGAAATACTCAGATGAAGAGGTTTTAAATGACATGGGCGAACTATCAATTCCGTGTGCATGGTTGTTTTGTATTTCAAAACCCATTTTACAATGTAAAATGTTCATTTGAAATGCAACAGGCCTGTCTGTTGTATTTTCCAGCTTTGAATGCAAAATATTACCCGACCTTCCTCACTTTGTCCAAATGCTCCTAAAAATACCACCATTGGCAGAAACATGCAGCAGATTGGTTTTCAGTCATAACAGAATTTTTAATCTCTCTTGCATTGATTTAACCCGGCTTCATATCTCTGTGACTAACCCCTTCTCTAATAGGTTTCATCAATAGTTATGCATAGTTACAAGCATACTGCAAATATATCAAGTGCCAATATTCCAATAAAAATGCCTCCAATGTGGCGCTTCCTTACATCAATGACACGCTCTTTAAATTATTTTTATTTTTTTCACTTTTATTGCACTTTTTTGTGCAATAGCATGTATTACTATAAAGCTACAAATGGTCTAAATTGTACTTTCATTTTATTTCACTACATTTAAAAATAAATAAATAAATAAAAAACCTTAAGCTGTGCTGAAACTTCTTTACCTAATTAGCTGTTCCAGGTCAATAATGTTGTTTTACAAATTGTATGGCCTTTTAAAAATAGCCTGTAAATATCTTATTATGGTATATGAACACCAAATCTTGGATTCTTTTTTCGATTTTATTTCGATTTTTTCAATTAGCACAGGTTTTTGTATTTCTTTCTGAAACTGAAACTGCTCGTAGGTCTCAATGATGTGAGCTTATGCACCTCACTTCTTCAATGTAGAAAAACATGACATTGCTTGGCAAAAGTCTTTCAGCTTTTAAATATTTTAGTCCAGCAATCCAATATAAACACTTAGCTGTGGCATTTCTTTAGATCCAGATACCTGTGCTATGTATCCGCAGTGTTTAATAACTTGCATAATTGTTAGTCTCATGTATATGTTGTAAAGGAACATTTAGAAAGGAACAAGGAATAAGAATTGGGGTGAATCAATAAATTATGAATAATTTACTGCCATTGTGTGGATAATATGTAATACATAAAAAGTAACAAACAACTTAAAAAAAGAAGCATATGACCTGTGCTAATTGAAAGAAAACGTTGACAAAAAATGAAATAAAAAATTGAATCCAATATTTGGTAATAACATGAGAGATTTATAAATAATTTGAACGCCAGTCATTTTTGACCGGTAACATTACGTTTAACAAACTGGGGGAAAAGTACAAAAAATATCCAAATTATACTTGGTGTGAGCAAAGTCAGTATGTTTTAGTTCAATGTAATAAAAAATAAATAAATAAATAAATAAATTTATCTGGGCCAAATTGACCAGAACACAACATAAGGGGCAACATTTATATTATTAATGATTTTGGAAAAACACTTACATGCTCTAAATTATCACATTTCCATGTCAACATTAATTTTTTCAGTTCTCTAAAGACAATGTAGTGGACTTTATCAAGCTGCATGACATAATTAAACCCTGTTTTGATGGCTGTTAATTATTTTTATTTTGCTTTGTTTACAAAAGCATGTCTAATCAGTTAAGAAAAGAATGACAGGCAATAAACAGGCAAACTTAGTCAAAAGAAAAGCTCTAATTAGTCCAACACCATTTTTTTTTTTTTGCAAAACACAATGCAGTTCCTCTGTTGAATTACAATTCAGTTCCTCTTAGTGTCATTGCATGAGTTATCTACGACCAGCTTCTACTAGCACCATCCACAATATTTACCATTATTTAAAAAAAAAAAGTTAAATAAACATAAGTCGCAGCACACTGCAGAAGAACAAGCAGCCACTGAGGAAGATATTACCGTACCTGAAATCTAATGAGATCCGCTGGAGCTAATGCATTGAAACTGCTAAACTCCCAAGGAAATGTTAAAAAAACAATGCTTCCTTCAGTTTTTACAGGCTGGATCCAAGCTAGGCCCAAACTCATTCAAATTTTGACTTGCATTGCCGAAAGCAGTC
This sequence comes from Carassius gibelio, assembly GCF_023724105.1. Lineage (NCBI taxonomy): Eukaryota > Metazoa > Chordata > Actinopteri > Cypriniformes > Cyprinidae > Carassius > Carassius gibelio. The sequence goes on from NC_068404.1 coordinate 26,839,256, forward strand.
AGCCTCTTCCCAATTGGCATGCATTGCAAATCATCCAGCAAAGCCATGTATATTCATGAAAGGGAAACACAAGTCATATCTTGAACCTCGGGGAGACGTTTCAAACCAGTGAAATAATTACACAAAACAACCAGGAGATAGAATGTATATGGTGATTTATGGTTCTGCGGGGGGCAAATCCGTAGTAGAGGAACAATGCGAAGACGCCTATTCATCAAAGCGGTGGCATCCATTTCTTCTAGCCGCTAGGTTTAGCTTTCTGCAGTCTACTCAGTAAAGAGAGCAATTATACTGTCCTCTATACATCAGAGTGGAAGGCCTGTGATTTATAGTCTCACACTGATCTGAAAGCAGGGTGCTCAAACGCCTAACCAATAAAGACATTTCTACTTTAACACATGACATTTTCAATTTACAGAACCGCATTTCTATAGAAACTATCACAATGGCAGGAGTGCAGTACGAGTCTCATAAGACAGGCCATTAAAACTTTCATCTGCCGGTGGTTAGATGTAAATAATGGCTTTCGGACTTTACGCAGGACATATTTTGTATAAAAAAAAAATAAAAATAGACCATAGTGGAATTAAATAACACTTTTATAAAACAAAAACAAAAAAGACAAGAACAAGAAGATGAACAGGGTGGAAATGAAAGCTAAAGCCAAAGCTAGGAAAAAAATATTTTTATTAATTGACATAAATCTGAAATTAAATAAAATATAAATATTAGATGAAAACGTTCTTTACCTTGGCAACTAACTGAAAGAAATGTTTCATGTGTTTAAATCTAAAACTTAAACTAAACTTGTAAAATAAAAACAAAAATAAAAGCTAATTCAATATATTAATACATTTACAGAAACTTACACTTACTTAATTTCAGAAAACATGAATGTGGCACAAAGCAACTAATTGCACAAATTAATCACAAATCCTTTGCTAATATTGACTGATGTGCTGTTTTCCCTCCAAAATGATGTCACTTACTGAAGGATGAGGTCATGAACTCATCAACTCACTCAGGATTTATTCATTTTTTTTAAAAGAGTGGAAAGATACTGAAAACACAGGAAAAACCTATAAACTGAACACTAACTAAAACTATATTCCTAAGAAAACTAAGAATTTAGTAAAGATCTAAGAAAATGTTTTATGTTAGAAAGACACAAATTCAGCCCTACTTTCAAAGCTTAATAACTGATCTGTAAATTTGTGAGTTTAATATTTGACCTGCATATGTTTATGGTACATAATAAAAAATGTACTGCATTAAAGGAAAGGCTCTCCAAGGACGTCCATCTACTGCACATATACACAAACCTAATACTAGATATCAGCGCAGACGGAGTGCATGAGCTCATCCCACATGAACAGCCCCTCAGGATCGCATGTTTGCAGATGCACCAAAAAAAAAAAAAAAAAAAAACACACACATATTAAGAAAAGTATAAAGCAAGAGATTATTAAATAATGCATGAAACCAGAAGAGCGCATCAGACACGCACAAACACATACACGCGTGCTGTGTTTTCCCATTTGGTTCAGATCATCATCTCCTTTCCATTTGAAAGGCTCCGTTTGTCCCGGCTGCCATTTAATGATGCATGAAGGTCTCGGCAAAGCATGCCTTCTCCCCTCTTGAGGATGTCCCTTACCCACCAGATTTCTAATTAAAGCTGGCCTTGATCAGACCTCTCTGCACGATGCCAGACTTTGTGTTTTCAAACCATACTACATAATTGAATGATTACTAGTAGACAAACACTTATTTCTGGAATCGCACGGATGTGAACGGTGAAAGGCTGATGCAGCACAGTGTGATGCCCGGGCTCCAGGCGCTCTTAATGTACTTCACTCTGAAAACAACACCACAAGCTTAAAGCACATCACAAAGCTCAGAGCCGTTTCTAATGTCAAAACCATGATTAATTGTGAAATGAAGAAAGAAGGAATTTGGAGTTTGAAAGTGTTCTTGAGTCATGATACTGAGCAAGTGTTATTTTAGTATCATTTAAATAATATTTATATATAGCCTTTATTTGAATACTTTGTTTGACTTTTATTTTAATTTATTCATATTTTAGTCTATATGTGTAATGTGCTTTTGTCCTTTACATTTTATACATAATTTTTTAATTTAATTTCAGTATTAGTTTTTATTTTATTTACAGTTAATTATTTTAGTGCTTCAACTTAAACTGAGTTTAAACATGAGTCAAATATGGTAAGCCAGTGTTAATTTCGTTTATATATATTATAGTTTTTTATTAATATTTTGAATTAGCTTTTATTTTTACACTTTTTAATTTCTGTTAATATCTGTCGTAATTTTGGTTTCGTACTTTTGTTATTTTAATATATATATATATATATATTACTTTTATATACTAATTATTTTAATTTGATTCTATTTCTGTTTTTATTTTTATTTTATTTACAGCTGGTAATTTTAATGCTTCAACATAAATCTACATAATTTGCTTCACTTTTAGTTTTAGTTGTTGTTTTATGTCTAGTTGGCAGTGTTTTTAATCTAATATTATTTCTTTATTTCAACTTTATTTTAATAAAGAAAAATGTTTTACTAATTTTAGTCTTAGTTAATGATAATAACTCTGTGGTAAGTCTACAATAATGATTTATATCGATTTATAACTGAAAATCATTGTTAAAGTCTTGTCGATTTGATTTTGGGTGGAACTTTCAGGCTTTTGTCCATTGCAGCATCTTAAAATGATCCACATTGTGTGAACTCATGGTTGCAAATATTCATGTGAACATTTCTGAAACTGTGTTTTACCAAACTTACATTTACTTTTATTCATTTATGCAAACTATATTCCAGTAGGAGCTAAATGTTTTAACGTTTAACATGCAGACAAGATAACATGCATTTTCCCATCTGCCAGTATTTTGGTGTTGGAGAGAAACTATATTGGCAAACGTTTTAGCCTTCTTTGGGCTCGACAGCTCCCATAACGGAGCTCTTCAGCTCTGTTTAACAGGAGATCCATGCACTGCATTAGGAGATGGGTGCTGGATCCATCTCAACATAATGTACTTGATCTTAAGATCTCCAGAGTGTGTTTTGTAATGTTATCAGGAAGCCTGGCCAAAGACAAAAAAAATGAAAGGAGTGTGTAGGAGTGAAGGCTGTCACCAGATCTTCCCATGGCAGTCATTATGGGTAATGGGCGGCATTATTTCTCAGGCTGAACCGACCTGTCTGAAGCAAGAGCAGTTCATCTCAAAGTCATAAAAGTCTCTCTCCATGTGCTGTACAATTTCTGATGACATGAGCCTTTTTCACTGGAGAAGAGCAGGATCTGTCAAGCGGAACAGACAGATTACACATTTTCAAGTCAATAAATGATTGAGAGAACCAACAACTGAAATTAAAACCAATTATATTTATTTTCTTATTACACTCTCTTATGCTCACCAAATCTGCATTTATTTGATCAAAAACGCAGTAACTAATAAATAAATTAAATTAAATCTTACAATTCCAAATTATCTGTTTTCTATAAGAATATATTGTAAAAAACAAAAAACAAAAAGTGGCGTTACAATTTACAGTAACAGTTATAATTAATATTTTAACCAATTAAATTCGTTTTTAGTATTATATAAATTTTAGTGTTTTTGCTGTGTTTTTGTAACTTTCATTCTTTTATGTTATTATGTTCATTGTATCCATTCATTTTTAGTTTTAGTTTACTACAGTTACCCTGGTGACTTCAGCTCTATAGCCCATTTTCCTCATAGAATAACTTTTTTTGCTTTAAAATATTAGAAAAGCTCTGTAAGCATATGCAGTGTTTTGAAGCTCTGTGTTATTACTGTATTGTGTCAAGCTCCGAGCTTCTGTCCGCGCGGCTCGATGTCTGATCTGCCCTCGTGGATCAAACGGTTATCTCAGGACGTTATCCAAGCAGACCCACGAATGGCTTTCTAACTGCAGTAATCTTCTCCTGTGCTTTCATTCCTCTGAGCTTCACAGATTCTGAGCGCAAATCATTTTGGATTGTATTATTGAAACTACAGAACGGAGATCACAACCTTGATTTGACTTCCTCTTCCTATCTCTATGTAAAACACATCATGCATCATCTGAACCAAAACAGCAATTTTTGTAAAGTGTGTGAAGAGAGCATTCAACACGGCCCGTAGCCTTGAGAACTGACTCACACACACACACACACCGCTCTTTACACTCAGATCTGCCAGCCAAATTATTTCCTGCTCAAATACGTCTGTTCAGAACAAACTCCCCTGTTATTGATGAACAAACAGCAGACCAACTCATGAATTTAAAGAATGAATGAAATTCCTCCTTCATTCCTATTTTCAACAAGAATTTCCATTATATTTTAATACATTTTCACAATGTTCCTGTCATTACTGGATAAGGATTTCGATCAAGTTTTGATACAATACTACAGAGTAGGCAGATATTAACGAGTGTTATTTTAATATCATTGAAATACTATGTCAAAAATATCAGTCTTTTTATATTATTATAAAAGTGTCTATATAGATTGTATTTTTTATTTATTTATTTTCAGTTTAGGTTTTATTTAGTACATCAAGTTCAACTATTTTTGAATTAAGAAATGTTGCCTTGTCAACCAGCTAAAAAAAAAAAAAAACACGTTTCAGTTAACATTTATTTTACTTCAATGAATTAAAGTTTTTTTTGTCTGTTTGTTTGTTTTAAAATAGTTTTAGTTTTGTTTGTATTTTTATTCTGTGGTGAAAAAACAGAAATTTGACATGTAAGAACAGAATTCAAAGGTCAAAAAAAGGTCAGCATTGCGAGATATTAACTCGGATATATAAACTCAACACAATTCCCCAAAGTCTTAAATGTGACATATAAATTCGGAATTGAAAGAAAAAAGTATGAATTGACAAATTTTGCATTTACCTTTTTTTTGCATAAAAAAAAAATTATCTGAGAAAAATCATGTGTTAAAAGCATGTGAATGTTAATTATAAAATGAACACTGCCTCTATAACAAATCCCCACTGTATGGAATAATGTAACATTAATGCACATTTTATGAGCTTGTTTGGCTTCCCTGATTTGCTGCAATCTATCAAAACTTTTCATTCAGCATAATGTAGCTGCACTCATTTAATCGTCTGATTTATTCTTTTTTTTCTTGCCTGGTGCTCACAAAGCCCAAATTAGTTCAGTCCCTGAAGCTGGAATATGTAAATGATGATTGTATGCTAATGTTTTTATGTCAATCAGACTGTTGCATGTAAAGTGCAAGCAGTAGGCCTTTGTTTTAAGTGAGATTGCTGATGCTGTTTTATGTTATCATGTTATCATATTGGCACAGCACTGGTCTCGTTATCATGCTGAAGGGCAGCAGGACTCCGAGAAGCTCCGCCAGGAGCACCAATGAATGGAAAACTATGTATTAGACTCTGAAAAAAACATAATGGCACACAAGGGCACTGCTGTATCCATCTGATGGTATATGCCACACATCTAGGAATTCATTTCTTTGCTACTTCTGGTAAATTTTCATGTGATTTTTTTGGGGAGACTGGAGAGTAATAATACATAATAAATAAATATATACACATTTATGTATTATTTAGGCAACATTTTTAGAAAGATATTTGAAAAGACCAAAACTAGAAAAGGTAAAGTGTATAATACTAATGAAACTATTTTTCTTATCCCATTGGCTAACAATTTTCTTTGTTTTATGCATAATATAACAAAATGTACACTGTAAAAAAAAATACAGTTTAGCTTAAATATACTGGCAGATGTAAAATAAATACACCTGAGAAAACCTGCAAATACTACAGTTTAAAACACCCACACACACACAAAAATAGATAGATCTAATACAAATAAAGTGCATAGCTTCAAGCACAAATGAAAAAAAATAATAAAAAATAAAAACACCATGGTACTAAAATAATGCAATAAACATTAATTAAACAACATAATGTTGAAACCATGATATACATATAAAAACTATTAGAAAAAAAAAAAAATAAATAAAATAATTATTGAATGTGAAATTTCAAACAGGGAATTCTGCAAGAGTCAGTTTACATTTCTATGTAAAGAAATATATATATATATATATATATATATATATATATATATATATATATATATATATATATACATATATATGTATATATATATATATATATATGTATATATATATATATGTATATATATATATATATATATATATATATATATACATATATATGTATATATATATATATATATATATATATATATATATATATATATATATATATATATATATATATATATATATATATGTATATATATATATATATATATATATATATATATATATGTATATATATATATATATATATATATATATATGGACATATAATTATAATATCATCAAAAAGTAAATTTATTTCACTAATTCCATTCAAAAAGTGAAACTTGTATATTATTATTTATTCATTACAGACAGACTGATATATTTCACATGTTTATTTGTTTTCATTTTGAGGTTTATAACTGACAACTAAGGAAAATCCCAAATTCAGTATCTCAGAAAATTTGAATATTGTGAAAAGGTTCAATATTGAAGACACCTGGTTCCACACTCTAATCAACTGATTAACTCAAAACACCTGCAATGTCTTTAAATGGTCTCTCAGTCTAGTTCTGTAGGCTACACAATCATGGGAAAGACTGCTGACTTGATAGTTGTCCAAAACACGACCATTGACACCTTGCACAAGGAGGGCAAGACACAAAAGGTCATTGCAAAAGAGGCTGGCTGTTCACAGAGCTCTGTGTCCAAGCACATTAATAGAGAGGCGAAGGGAAGGAAAAGATGTGGTAGAAAAAACGTGTACAAGCAATAGGGATAACTGCACTCTGGAGAGGATTGTGAAACAAAACCCATTCAAAAATGTGGGGGAGATTCACAAAGAGTGGACTGCAGCTGGAGTCAGTGCTTCAAGAATCACTACACACAGACGTATACAAGACATGGGTTTCAACTTCGCATTCCTTGTGTCAAACCACACTTGAAAAACAGACAGCGTCATAAGTGTCTAAAGACAAAAAGGACTGGACTGCTGCTGAGTGGTCCAAAGTTATGTTCCCTGATGAAAGTAAATTTAACATTTCCTTTGGATATCAGGGTCCCAGAGTCTTCAGGCAAAAGGAGACCCAACTAAGTATTGAGTGCTGTACATGCTCGTAATTTTCATTTTTATACTTTTTAGTTGGCCAAGATCTCTAAAAATCCTTTCTTTGTATTGGTCTTAATTTATATTCTAATTTTCTGAGATACTGAATTTGGGATTTTCCTTAGTTGTCAGTTATAATCATCAAAATTAAACGAAATAAACATTTGAAATATATCAGTTTGTGTGTAATGAATTAATATAATATACAAGTTTCACTTTTTGAATAGAATTAATGAAATAAAATCAATATTCTAATTATATGACCAGCACCTGTATATAACGGACCTTTCTGTTAACCAATTAACACAGTTCTACTGTAGCATTATTAGTCTTTCTACAGTTAAAATTACAGCTGGTTTACGAAAGCTAGAGCGGGCAGAACGTACAATTGGATATCTTTGAGACTAGAGCAAGAGCGCATCGCCTTGAGTAGGTTATATACTAAAGATTCCAAAAAAGAAATCCAACCAATCTCTGAAAATATAAATTAGTCAGGTACACAGGAGCATCTGAACACAAATTGGGCCATATGTTTACCTAAGGGTTTTGTCATGCAACACCAATTACTTATGAGCACCTGGCAACCCGCATCATTTCTGAGTAGGTCATATGAGGGTGAGCTATATTATACAAGAATCTTCAAAGTGGATTCACTATATGAACGAAACATAAACTGATGCCGGCATACTGCTGCTGTTTATTATTGGATGATTTTATTTAGTTTGTTTCCTCTGGCTGCCACAAGTACTTAACAATAGCTGTAGGTAAATACCCCCTCTATTTATTATTTTAAATTAACACTTATTCAGCAAGGACACATTAAAACAAAAACATTCAGAATGATTGGTATTTCATATTTATTTTATTTTAAATAAATTAAAACATTAACCAATGTTCTATTTTCATTTAAATTTATCAAAGAAGAAACATAACGCTGTTGTCACAAAATTAGAACCATTTTTATAATTGATAATACAAATAAAATCAGCATATTAGAATGATTTCTGAAGGATCATGTGACACTGAAGAAAATTCAGATTTTCAGTTACATTTTACGATGCATTCAAGTAGACTTTTTTTTTAAATCTTTTTATAAAAAATTCAGCATGGGTGAGCAGAAGTGACAACATTAAAAATGTATAGACACAAAACTTTAGTATATTTTTAGTATATACCTAATAATAATAATAATAATAATAATAATGATAAATCAACATCATAATCATCGTGGAAAAATAAACAGAATGTACCAATAGGAATATACAACAATTTTAAAAAAGGCATCAAGATTCATTGTCACGACCACATTGACAGACAGTTGTCTGATTATTCCAACAACTTTTACAGATAAAGTACAAATCACAGCACAGAACATCAGACTTCTGAGATCAGCCGCAAATCACACACAGTGCTCTGTGTAGGTGTACATATTGGATTTTACATGAAGAGAAGTGAAAATTGGGAAGCAAAATGGAGCAGCATGATGCAAAACTGTGCCTAAAGCATGCCAGAATAGCAGCAATAACTTTATTGTTATTGCAAACAGAGGAATGGCCTCGTCTTTCTCGACACACAAAGGGTGAATTCACTCCAAAGTCGCAGCACTTTATTTCAGTGCATAAACTTACCACATATAATCTGGTTTACCAAAGTACTGTCTACAGAGGTACAGTGCAGCACGATGTGTATTTAAACTGGGAACCTGAAACCTATGGTTCAAACTGGTGTATTTCAATTATAGAATTAATGACTCTAAATGGATTATTTTTAGTGGTATACAAAGCAACCAGTGTAGACAGATTACCAAACAAAGGACTTATGATTTGGTTCTTTGGTTCATTATTCAATCAAAAACTAAAAACCAGTGAAAAACATATAGGCTAACCAAATCAAAGATACTTTTGATTCAGCTCTTTTTAATGAATCAAAACATCTGTAAGAAATTAGTGTCATTCGATTCCAAAGGTAAGGAATGTTATAATTCGGTTCTTCATCAAACACATACAGCGGTCTTGTGAGAGAATTCTCTAACGAGTCAGTTCTTTTGAGTGATTCAAAGCATACGGTGCAAACAGAAAAGGATGATTCCTGAACAAACGTAGGATTTTACTGAATCAAAACATAACAAAACCAGTGTGATGCAATTTCCAGATGAAAGATTCTTATGATTCAGTTCTTTTTAATGATTCAAAAACATATGGCACAATCAGTGTAGTCCGATTCCTGAACAACAGTCTCTTATGAATCGATTATTTTTAGAGATTCAAAGCATATAGTGCAACCAGCATAGGTTGATATTCCCAAGCAAATGTCTCCTATTTTTACAGAATCAAAACATAACAAACCAGAGTCATTAATATTTTTTCGTGAATACAAAACACAGTGCAACCAGTGTAGTCTGATACCAGAATGCTCTTATGAATCTTTTTTGCGCTTAATTTCAGTGTTTTAAAGCATATAGCACAATCAGCATTAGCTAGTTTCCAAAATAGTTTCCAAAACTGACTCAATTGAATTAAATTTGACTAGATGGTTATTTCTACCAAATCCAAACATGCAGTAACAAACCAGTATTGTCCAGTTCCCAAATTAAAGAATCTTATGATTTGGTTCTTTTTAGTGATTGCAGAAAACCAGTGACATCCAATTTCCAAATTAAGGATTCTTATGATTCAGTTCTTTTTAGTGAATCAAAAACACAGGAAACCAGTGTGGTCCAATTCCTGAATGAAAGTCTCTTATGAATTGATTCAAAGCTAAGATTGCAACCATCAAAGACCGATTCCCCAACAAATGACTCTTATGAATCAGTTAGTTTTACTGAATCAAAACATACAACAAAAACATATCATTCAATTCTCAACTGAAAGATTCTGATAATTTGTTTTTGTTTTTAGTGGATGAGAAATATACCATTCAACCAGTGTAATCTAGTCCAGAATAAAAGTCTCTTATAAATCCATCAGTGCAATATTGAAAATAAGATGATTATTTTAGTGAATCAAACACGCAATGCTCAACTAACTGTGGAACTGTGTATTTGAAATAGTTTAATTGGTTTATGATCCAAAATTGCACTTTTTATTTTCATGACAGCAGTATATCCTCTCATGATGATCAAAAGATGCATAATATAAAACAACCTAACCTGGGTGCTAAAACACCGTTGACGCTATCATTGGCCAAAATCCATTCAGAGAGCTCTTTTTTCCATTGCATTTCATCGTTCACCTCCTCCTGAACCCTCCTATGTTCTGCTAGGCAAACGCTTGCAGTCTTCCGCGCTGTGAGATTTATACGCAAAAGACAACGAATACATTAAAAGCATGCAGGAGAGGAGCTTCCGTCCATTCGGCTGAGCTCAACTGAAGGTAAACGGGCCTGAAGCCTCAGTCGGCACAGAGCTTTCCAGGACATATTGCTGCTGCACGCTAGGTGTGAGAGTAAATAAATCATTAAACACGTCGAAAACAATGACAGTCATCTTAGGAAGGAAAGGCATTGGGAGGGAACACAGCTGTAGGTGAGGTATGGTGGAGGAAAGATCAAGCAGTAGGCATTGTGTGAACATAACTTCAGTGAGTCCAGCCACTTTAAGCCTATGGCGAGCAGCACTGTAGTACCATTAGCCTCCGTAGATAAAGTGCTTTGGACAAAGAGCACCTGAAAGGCTCTGAAATTGTGCAAGCTGAGCCACAGACAATAAAACGGAGTTTCCTGCAATGCTGCTAAATCTACAGGCAAAAGAAATCAGTTTCACCAGAGTGAGTGTGCAGTATGGTTATGAAAAAAAAAAAAACACGTCATTATATAAACATGTTAGAGAGGTTGCCAGTCAGGATGCTTGAAAAAAACAAAACAAAAAAAAAACATTGTTTTAATAGCACACGTTCTCACAAAATGCTATTGTGATTATTATTGGTGGACATATTCAACAGTTGATTCTCAAATGTATTATATTAGATGAACATGAATGGATTAATCTATCAATTGTAATATTATACCTGTAATACAATGTATAGCCTGTATTGATATATGAATTTTTAATAATATATTAATTTTTTATATTAAAAATATATTTGTCTAAATGGTAACCCTTTGTCTCCAAAACACCACGCCAATTAATAATAATAAACTATTTATAGAATTTATACAAATTTTCTTCAGCAAGGAGAGGAGATGCTAATGATAATAATAAAGAGCCACAGCTTTAGCTCAGTACGGTAGAAACACAGACCACTTGTTTTTATTAGAACTGAATGCATCAATATTTCTGCTAGTCATAATAATAATGATAATAATGTTTAAGGATTTCATCCAACCAGGGTTATTATAGTAAATCAAACCTAAAATAAACCTTTACTGAAAAAAAACTTACATTTGAGCTAGTTGCCAAGGCTTCATGTAATTGATGTAATAAAATAACTATAAGCAAAAATGATAAAAATATTTACAATTTAGACATATATATATATATATATATATATATAAAAAAAAAAAAAAATCCTAAATGAAAACAGAAAATATAAAACTGACGACAAAGTCAAAATTAATTTATAATCGTATTATATGAGTGTTATTTCAGTTTAGTATTTAGCATTTTATTAATATTTTGCATAATATATTTGTTTTTATGTTTATATTTTCCCACTTTCATTTTAATTTAGGTAAAGTATGAATAATACTGAGACTCACACATGACATGCAAGAAAAATAAATAACGCACACGATTTATTAATTCATTCAATCGATGGACTAAAACATCCACATGATTACGATTTCGTTCTCTCGATTTATAAATCGTGTGCACAATTAAGCAAATCGAGGGAACAAAATAGTAAATCGTACACACTATTTAGCCTACTATTTTTTTCCTGCATGCCATGTAAGTTGCTCCATAGAATAATAAGCTTCTCATTATGCAGTATTAAAAAAAAGAAAAGTCTAAAGTCTGACATGACGGTGGTGGTATATAGCTACTGCCATACATCCCAGCTAAAGCTGCAGTCATCAACCAGGCTGTATTTAGTCATTATTTCAAACTTTTTTTGATAGTTTGCCTATTTTATGACAAGCTTGTATGATTCAACATATGCAGTGTTTGCTTATTTGCATTTTGAGCTAGGGAAAGAGTGGCAGATTTAATTGGACAGTGACTTGAAACTGTATTTTTTGGGAAGCCCCATCTGTCACTATTGTGTTTTAATTAGAGACAGTGTGAGTGTGATTTGGGACTCAGATTCTCAAGTTGTGTTCGTGTCAGCATCTCCACCTTTCATACCTTGCAAAAAATAATGATATGTGATCAACTAAACTCTTGAGTTTGACAAATTGTCCTCAGTTAATGACGGTCTTGTCAAAGCCATTCTGCTCTCATGAAAGTGTCTATAAATAGTATGCCAAATAAAAACTACAACTTTTTTGAGTACTATTTATATGCATTTTCATGAGACCGGGCACTCAAAGCATTTTCAGAACTGGGACAATGGTTCAAATTTTTTGGCCAGTGTCATTTCCCAATCCTTTTCATATTTAAAGAAAAATATTGCTTGCGGTTTTAGTTTTAGTATCATCAGTATAACACACACACACACACACACACACACACACACATATATATATATATATATGTGACCCTGGGCCACAAAACTTCAGGATCGGATATTTGGCCGAGATACAACTATTTGAAAATCTGGAATCTGAGGGGGCACAAAATTCTGAGAAAATCGCCTTTGAATTTGTCCAGATGAATTTTTAGCAATGCATATTAGGATAAATAAATAAATAAATAAATAAATAAAAATAATAATAATAATAATAATAATAAAACAATCATTTTGCCCCATATCATGTTTTTTTGACCATTATAAAAAAAATATACCCCAGCAACTTAAGACTGGTTTTGTGGTCCAGGGTCACATATATATGCAATGCACACACACACACACACACACACACACAGACACTTTCTTAGGTCATACCGCCCACCCATAACTCATACGGAGTCTGAGGCAAATGCTTCATTATGGCAAATTTTCTCCCTAAGATTGCACAGAAACCTGAAGGGCTGATAATATGAGCTATCTGTGCACTGAGAGTGGCATATTAATTATTATATATATATATATATATATATATATAAAAATCACTTACACTTCTCTGCAGAAAGAGCCCTTGGAATACACCTGCTTCAGAAAAACATCTCACCTCTGCTTTTTAATTTATCATTCACGTCACTGATGAACGCTTGACAGAGAGAGAGAGAGCTTTAGGTGATCTAAAGATAAGAGCCATCTGATCCGTTGGGATGTAGTGGCAACAAATTAAACAAAGGAAATCAAAAACACACAAAAACGCTTATGCACAAAGGCAGATTACAATAAATCAATGTTGCTGCACTATTTCAGGCACCTTAATGCCATGTAAGCCAGTTTTAATGAACAAAAAAGAGAGCCAACCTTTCACAAATGAAAACACAGCTGCATCCATATCCAATATCACAGGTGTTATTTGTAGATTGATTACAGCGTGAATCCTCTCTATAAACATTAGCTCACTGGAGGCCTGCCTATCGCTTTCGTTCCAGCTAGGCCCAAGATTTGTCATTATAATTGCAATTTCTACAATAAAGGAAAAGATCCATTTCAAATCAGGAGATGGTGTCTTCTTAAAATATGCCCGAGAGCTCTCACATAGTTTTTCAAACATAATTATAGCTTGGAAGTCCAGATCGCCTGTGGAAGTCAACCAAGGTGAGACTGACTCCTTTCCCACCGTTTAAAAAAATACAAGAAATCGCATGTGACAAAAAAGGAGCTACAAAACTCCATCTAAGTATTTTAATAAGTCAAAGCTCTGGGGAGAATGAAGCATGACAGGAATTGATTGGGCCGATGTCTGGGACACGCTGTGATAAGAATATATATATGTACACAGTGGCACTGCAGAATGCAGATTATTCTACAAGACAAACAATAACATCTCAATCAGAGAGAAACGGATATATGAGCAGACAGAAGTGTGCAGATGTTGTGGAAAATAGTGTCATCCATTCTTGGATATGTAACTGCCATAAGAGACGTAAACCAGATGGAGACTGTTTCTTAATAGTTCTGGTTCATTTCATTCAATCTGTAATTGCAATGGTCAAACATAATAAATTCATGAAAATAAGAGTTTTATGACGATAGCTTAAGTCTACACACAAACAAAACATGCATAAATTCTACAATAACTGCTAAAAAAAAAAAGCAAAACACACTTAACCAAACAAATAAACCCATGTGGCCCTAGCATACACCCGGCGCAATGCAGCACAAGTGTTTTTGCTAGTTTCAGCCCGACACAGTTCTCATTTTCCCATCCTGCGGCCACGTTGTTTTTAAATAGCTAATTAATTTGCACCCATTTGTTGCATTTGCTCAGGGGCTGGTCTAAAAAAAAAAAAAAAAAAGAGGCGTGTTCAGGCGCATTGTTGTTGCGTTGCTATTTTGAGGAACTGAAAATAGACTGCGCCATAGACAAACTCAAACCTGGTCTGAAATCAATAGCGCAATATATGTATATATTTATGTTCAGCGTATGGAGTAACGCATTACAAAAGTAATGCATTACAGTAACATATTACTTTTTGCTGTAACAAAGTGTAAGGCATTACTAAATCACTTTTCAGTAATATTTTACTCGGTACATGTTCAGCAACGCTTGCGTTACAACACATTTTTTGAAAATAAAAAATAAATAAAAACCAGCAAGACTGCAAACACTAACGAATCAAAAAAATGCATCAAATAAGTTATATTTCCTGCTCGTGGTCAGTTAATAGCTGCGTGTGGTGTCCACCTCTGAAAGTCTACATTTGTTTAGCGATTTGGTGGAACTTTGTATTGTGTGACATAGTCCACTGAAGGTTTAACTGGAGTGACACGAGGATACTGGCATGACCTCTGTGCTCGAGGTCCGAGGTTATTAGCTCCGTCCAGCTCGCTGTTAGCCCGGCTCGTACTGGACATTGAAACTGGAATAGTGGCTAATGGGTGAAGATGGCAGGAGACTGTGCATACGCGAGATGGACGTATGCGCATCTTGTCATTTTACAACTGAATGGCATTAGAGTTTACATACATAATGTACAGACATAAGTCCTGTTGTGTCTAATATGAATACACCCAAGCAATTCATAGTAGAGCGGTGCAAAAAATCGATTGCGATTTTCATGCGCATCTCGTCAGTAAAGGCGCTCCTGAGATTATATACTATGTATATAAAATTACATCTCCAGCATGTGCGTTTAGATCAGGGTTGCCAGGTTTGCCAAAACTACCCCCATCGTGTTTCGTTCCGGGCGATAAAATACAAGTTTTTTGGAGGGGTTCCCTCTGTAAACTTCGCATTTTAGGGGCTAAATATCACGCTTTTGGGATTGGAGTCGCTGCGACCCGCAGACATGAAAAACAACAGCAGACTTGGCAACACTGGTTGTCCTTTACTACACAGAACCGTAGTTGACTGACGATCTACACAAAATCGCTTTTTAAAATTTTCACGATTTTGAAATCGATTTTGTGTAGATCGTCAGTTCCAACCAGTGTTGCAAAGTCTGCGGTTGTTTTTCTTGTCTGTGGGTCGAAGCTACCCCAATCCCAATAGCATGATATTTAGCTCCTAAAATGCGAAGTTTACCAAGGCAACACCGCAGAAAAACGTGTATTTTATACCCCAGATCACAAGTTGTATCGGATAACCCCCTCGAAACGCGATTGGGCTAGTTTTAGACTAGTTTTGAGAAGCAACTGGCCAGGCTTTGTTGTGAAAACCTGGCAACCCTGATGTGAACGCACGTGCTGGAAGCAAGCTATGCTAATCACAGGAGCGCGTTTACTAAAGAGAGGCGCATGAAAATCGCATTTGACTTTTTGCACAGCCATAATTCACAGATATTGCCAGATAATCACTTTAACTGTTCCATACTTGTATCATTTGTGATTCTGGCTGTCATCCTTTCTTGCATTGTCTTGAGCCTTCACTTGGCCAATTATAAGCTATACTGTAGGTTAGTAGGCTAGCACTTTTTTCCAAACGCCCATTTTACGTTGTGGTAATTAACCCCCTGGAATTTAGAGAAGGCCATTGTGGCTAGGCTGGATAGCCCAAAGTCATTATTCTACACCATATCTGTACTGGATGTAAAATACTCTGCAGAACATTTTTACATTTCAGAATGTTAAGTTCTACTTCTGTAGTTATTTTGGTGAAAGTAACTCAAAAGTAGGATAATACAGGAGTCATGTAGTAACACATTAAAATTCAGAGACAGTAATATTGTAAAGTAAGGAATTACTTTTAAATGACAGTAACAAGTAATCTATAATGCATTACAGTTTGGAAGTATCTTGCACAACACTGTTTATGTTATTTAAAGAGCGTGTTAAGAGAAAATGCGCCTCTGGGCGGGTCCACAATGCGCGTTCACTTTGCTTAATACACACATGGATGTGCAGCAGCACACAAACATGCCAAATATTACAAATTATGGGATTACAGTAAAAAATAATAATATTGTGTAGGCTACATAATTATAAAAATGTCATACATGTCATAATGGAAAGTCATTGCATGTATCAGAACTAGCCTACCTATTTCTCATGCATGAGCAGATCTGTTTGCTCTCTGGAGACGCGTTCAGTCTGTGCTACTTAAAATTTAAATAGAGAACCCACCATGGCGCGAGCGCAACTCGCTCTTAAAGGGAATGGGAGATGAGGCTCTGATTGGTTTATTGCATGTTATTCCCAAAACACACCCATTACTCATTAAGAATATAGGGACAACTCTTTTAGACCATGCGCCCGGGAGTGGTGAACATTTTTCACGTCCTTATACTAGCAAAAGTAGATTCAGAAAACGCCCTTAGTAAACCTGTGCAGTGCACTTTAGACGATGCGCTTAGATCGTTAAAATAGGGCCCATGGGTCGATGACTATAAATGTCAACTAAGGCCTACTATTAAATAAAGAAAGAAAGAAATATCAACTAAAACTTACTGACTGTAAATGTCAGCTGAAGGCCACTGTTAAATAAATAAATGAATAAGTATATAAGTTACAGTTTTCAAAATAAATGAAGTTTACTGATTATTAAAGAAATAAATTAAGAAATAAATCGACACTACATATACTACATATGCAAATAAATAAATGTCATCTAAGGCCTGGTTCACACGGGACGATTTTAAAATTGTCGGCCGATTTTCCAAACCTGAGAGACCCCACACATGGCGATAAAAAATCACGGGTCTAACAGTTTTGGTCGTTCAGTGTGTGGTGTGCAGCCACACGGCAATATCAACACATCACACACGAACCGATTTGACTCCCGAGCATTCCCAGGTAAGACGGGAAATCTCGCAAAATCCCTCGAGATCAAACGTGACTTCAGAGTAAACAATCATGGCGGACGAAGAGGATGCAGTGGCCGTAGTTTGTGCTTTGTTTTTAACAAAAAAAAAAACATAAGAAAAACAAAGGCGATGGTCAAAGAGGTGGAGACAACGCGAGCATGGACTATACTTGCTACATCATGATATGGAGGAAAGTTGTTGTTTTATCTCATAGAAATGTTATTACGTACTACACAGATTAATCGTTGAAATAAACGTTCATATATTCGTTTCCATGTACTCTGGTGGACTGCAGTTGTGGATGTAATTATGCCCATCGACTTTATTTGTATTTGTTATATTATATACGCCAGCTGTTTTGATTTTGTTTCCCGGTACTTACTTCCTCACCGCCTCGTCACCTCGCTTTCTGATTGGCTACACGCCACAGTCCACAGGTTGCGTGATTGTTTGCTTTCAGGGGACACCACACACGAGAAGAAATCGGGCCAAATAAATCCAACATGTTGGATATCCCCGATTTTAAAATCGGAGCGGCCCCGACGTTCTTCCGAGCAGAGGAGAGCGGTCTTAACACACCACACATGGCAGGAATATTTGATCAGATTATTTTACGATAATAGGAGCATCCTAAGATTGTCGGAAGGGGTGAATCGGGGCTAAAATCGGCCTAATTATTCTGCCGTGTGAACCAGCCTTAAGGCCTACAAATAAATAAATAAATAAATGTGCACAAAAGAACAAACACACATTTGTAGATGACTCTACAAGACAAACAACCACATCTCAAACAGAGAGGGGACAGAAGTGTGCAGATGTTGTGGAAAATGAGTGTCATTCATTCATCTTGGATATGTAATTGCCATAAGAGACGTAAGCCAGATGGAAACGGAAATCTCATCTGTAATTGCAATGGTCAGACAGACAGCGCTTCAGTCAGGCCAAGGATGTGCCTTGGATTGGAGGAAGAGAAAGACAGGGCAAGTGTGGAGGAATGTAATTATTGATCGTCCACCTCTGTGGTTTAATCACAGAACTGAACACTTTCCAGACTGATAGAAGTGCAGTGATCTACAAGTGACATGCTCTGCTTCTAATCAACAAAACTTCCCATGTGTTGCATGTCCACACAAAATCCAATGGCTTTATTACCACTGTCAATGTGTGTAAATTGACTGCTATTAATTGTATTCATTGTTCATTTTATATTTTATTGATTAAGAAATATATTTAAACTGCATTGTATACATTTACTGTAATATAGTTATGTAATGAATTGTATTTTATACATTATATTGTATAAAATACAAACAAAACAAACAAACAAAAATAAATATGGTTAACATAAACCTGCTATTTAATGAATAATAATAGTAATAATAATATAATCATAATAATAAAATTATTTACTAGTATTAACTAAAGCCTATTTACTAATGATCATGTACAAAAGCCTACTAACTTTAATAAATAAATCAACAAAATAAAATATCTAATAAAAAAAGTGAAAGCCTTTTAACCATTTACTGATGACTGACTGAATGAATGAATGAATGATGATCTTGTACTTATATACTGTAAATTTCAGCTGTGGTAATACTATGTTAACAGATAGAAATTAACATTACATAGATAGTTGATATTAACATAAATAGTTGATATTAGAAATTAACATAGATAGTTGATATTACCATTACATAAGGTTAGTTAATGCTAATAAAAAAGTAGTTTGTAATGTGTGTAATGTGTTCATTGTTTTTATAGTGATGTTAACAAATTAGATTAGTAAATTTTAGAAACAATAAATGAATGAATGAATGAATGACACAGCTGTCCAAATGTCATTAGGATTTTTTTATAATACATGCATAATGTTATATAATATATATATATATATATATATATATATATATATATATATATATATATATATATATATATATATATATATATATATATATATATATATATATATATATATATATATATATATATATATATATAAAACAGTATTTAATTTTATTGTCATCTACAAATGTATCAGGGTTTCCACAAAAAATTTTAAGCAACAAAAACTGTTCTCAATATTTAAAATAGTCCATGATTTAAATATATCACATTTTAAACATATAATGATGGAATATATATGATATATATATATTAATGTAATAATTTTTTTGAATATTAAGCTAATATCAAATAAATGGAATAAATTTATTAATAAATGGAATAAACCCAAATAAATATTCCTTTTTTCAACAACCCAAATCAATCCACAAATTCATGATGAAGTGGATCTGATCGATTACTATCTGAAGAGCAAGTGAAAGCTTCTGTCTTTATAACACAGCAGAAGCGGGACGATTCCCATCTGCAGTCACTGTTCTGAAGACGCTGCGTGTGGATCTGAATGACTTCTCATCAGTAACAAATGAAAATCCCCTAACAATATGGTGGTAGAAATGTGATGCAATAAGACACGTCCACAGCCGTCTCTTCTGAATAATATATCAGTACACTGTGCACCATCCTCATCTCCCAGGAAATGTCAGAGCCCAAATCTGATTCCAAATGTCAAGTAAACATGAATCTCCTTTGAAAGGTCCGGGAATATTGCTTCATTTCCTCACTCTGGACTGATAAACATGTCGGTCAGGATTGGCTAGGTTGCATATTCTCCCACTCTGTGGTGATGAGACCCGCGAGTCTAACTCTTAATAAAGATGAGAGAGCAGGCCTGTGTCAAGATATGTTTAGATCTCCAGGCCAGGACCGTCTCCCTCAAGGGACTTCTCACACACTCAAAAGTCCTAAATGCCAAATCTTTCCTTTCCTTTCCAAATCTTTCCTTCTATCTTTCAGAAAGTGCCTTGTACTGTCCTAAAGGCATTAGTGTGATATGGTATACTGATGCCACAGCATCACACTGATCGCCCACAGCACATTCTCTGAAGACAAAACGGCCAAGAAAAGCCAATCTGATTGGCTGATGAGACTGCAAACAAAAAAATAATCATGTTCTCCAGCAATGGAAGAGGAACATCTGACTGTCTGTGAAAGAGCCACAAAACTGACTAGTGATCTAGAAATAATGTGGAATATGAAAGTTTCCTGTTCATGATTATTCTTTGCTCGACTCGTGATGGATGCCTCTTTGGCGTGCTCCGCAGTTGTTTTAATTCTTTGTTAGTTTGTCCTGTCTTTAGTTATATACCTGCAATCAGTTTTGCCGGACACAAAATGTATTATTTAATATTTATTATTATTATTATTATTATTAATAATGACATTTATTATTTATATTAGATATTGCATAGATAACACCGCATTAATCTCGGATTCAAAATTTCAGTTTTTTGACAAATTTAAGAAAGGTACAGTACATCATCTAACTTTAAGTCAATGTCTTTGATATTTATGATGCTTGAAATAGAATTAAAATAGAAATTATACAGATTTTAATAGGCTGTCAGTGGAAAAAATACTGAATAATGTGCACCAACAAAACCATGCATGTGCATTAGATTGATAAACGGGGTTTGATTTTTATGCTGATTTTCAGGAAATAAATATTCCTCTGAGCCACTTCATCTCACATTTATATGATGAGTTTGTCTAATCCTCTCCTCTCGTATTCATTCTGTATCTCTGTTGACCCTCTTCTCCTTTCTCAGGTACAGTTTAGCGCTCTCTCTCTCCCCCCCCCCCCCCCCCATCTGTGTGTCTCTGTCATGTGCGTGTCTCTCTCTCTCTCTCTCTCTCTCTCTCTCTCTCTCTCTGTCACAGGTTGTCATTAAAGCCGCAGCAGATGGTGCAGCTGTTGTCTGCTATCTGAGAGGCTCTTCACTCACCAAGGCTCTGCGGCTGTGGACACAACACACTCAAACTGCTGCTGCGCTGGAGAAATGATTTATTAGCTCACACATTCACCATCAAAGAGCCTGGCTCAAATCAGCAGGAAATAGAGCCCTTTACAGCCAGATAAATCTGTTCCAGGCATATTTAATAAACATGACTAAGACAATGTAATTGGAAATACATTCGACCTCATTCTTGTGCCTTTCAGTTCTTCTGAAAATTTAAGTTCTGTCATCATTTACAAAACCATTCGATTTTTTAATACTTCGATTCAGCAAGAGTTCAAGAACTCAAAGTATTGATATTTATGTTATAAAAGATTCATATTTCTTTTGAATTTTCCTTTCATAAAGAATGCTGAAATAAAATGGTTTCTCATGGTTTTCTACAAAAATATTAAGTAGCACAACTGCTGACGTTTCCTGAGCATCAAATCAACATATTACAATTATTTCTAAATAAAATTTGTGAATTTGTAGCTGATGAAAATCAGCTGAACTGATTATGCTTAGGTATTTCACATAAAAAAATGGATGGTATGGACTAGATTTTATATGATTAGAAAAAAATAAAATGCTGTAAAATAAATAAATAAACAAACAAACTTGATGTGACATAAGTAAATGCAGGTAACAGTGCAGCTTTGCATTACAGAAATAAATAAATTTGTTAATATATTCAAATAAAAAACTTATTTTGAATGATAATAATATTTCACAATATTTCTGTTTTCACTGTCTATTTGATCAAATAAATGCAGCCTTGATGGGCAGAAGAGACTTCCTTTATTTACCCTCATGTAGTTGCACTTTCCCTCGTCTGAGGTACATACTGTAAAAGGTTCAGTTGTGCAATATTTTCCATATAATGAAAGCGCATGGAAATGGATGCTTCAAAACAATTCATATGACTTGAGTTCAATACAAACAAGCCTTCTAAAGCCATACGCTAGCTTTGTATAATAAAAAAATAAATCAAAATACTCTCAAATCAAAAATAGCACCATTAGACGTGTCACATCACACATCAAAAGTAACCGGTTCTCATGATATTCTTAGTTCTCTCAGTATATTTGTGAAATTTTGTGATCACACAAGATTGAAATGACATGAGGGTGAGCAAATGATGACAGAATTTACATTTTTGGGGTGATTTCTTTACACTGTTAAACCACCTTTAGAGTTTGAGTAACTAGTTTCATTATGATGCCTGTTTCACTGTAGTAGACTTATTACTGTTCAGTGATGCTCATTTTCAACACACACACTCAAACACTGAGTGAATTGATCTGTCTTACACATTGACCATGTTATATTCAGCCATTCAGGGGATTTTTAAGAGAATATATCAAACGTATTATAAGTTTGCACGTCATTATATAAGAGATCTATAGTGAGATTAATGGTTAGTATAGAAACAAAACACAAAGGCTGTATTTCTATGCGTTGGCACAGACTCGATAATGAGATATGGCTGAGAAAGTATGAGGAGGAGTAGACGCAATTCTCCATATGGCTTCATGCACGAGAATGAGTAAATAATGACGGAATTTATATTTTTGAAGAATTTCTTTAAAGGGACTTTGGAGGCGGCCGACAGACTGGGAATGTCTGCATTTGCAAAAGAAATGCATTTCTGAACAAACAGGAAAGCACAGGGAAGTGAAAGATGGAGAGATCTCTCTCAAAGCCTATTACAATCACATAATTTGTTTTAGTAATTCTTAAATCTCAGACAAGGCTCTCTTCATTAAAATCCTCTGCCACAATAATGTCAGGAATTGAACTTGTGATTCAGCAAAGTGTGACTGCAAGCATCGCCTCGTATCAAAACAACTGCGCAGCTCCGAGCCAATAATATCAGAGCTTCAGGAAAGATTAACTGATATCTCACATCATGCATGAAATGCAGAAATAACGGCTAGCTCTCAAGTGGGAAAATCAATAGGGGAAACAAAGTAATAAACCATTATCTGTTGTAACATGATGCTGTCTCACTTACAGGTAGAATAATAAATAAATAAAAAATACCTGATTTGTTCTTGATTGCTAAATTCAAAGACATTCACATGTGCTTTTTGAAATTACAGTCTGAGATTATTATTTTTGTGAATAGTTCATCCAAAAATGAAAACTTGCTGAAAATGTACTCACACTCCGGCCATCCAAGATGTAGACGAGCTTGATTCCTCATGGGAACAGATTTGGGGAAATTAGCATTACATCCCTTGCTCATCAATGGATGGGGGCAGTGAATGGGTGCCGTCAGAGTGAGTGCTGTATCCACACCATTCCAGTCCATCAATTAACATATTGAAAAGTGAAAAGCTGAAAAGTGAACCATCATTAAGACATTTTTAACTTCAAACCACTGCTTCTGGCTAAAATATGAATGTTCTTTCCATAATATTACTTTCTCCAGTGAAAAAGTCATCTCGACTGAATCAGGAGAGAAATATGCAGAGCGTTATTATGGATCATGGACAGATATTTTGGTCCGAAGCAACAGTTGAAGTTAAACACCTTGATGGATTCGTTTATTAAACACCACGCAGCTTTTTGCTTTACAAGACATTAACTGATGGACTGGAGATGTGTGGATTACTTGTGGATTACTGTGTTGTTTTTATCAGCTGTTTGGACTCTCATTCTGACGGCACCCATTCACCGCAGAGGATCCACTGTTGAGCCTGATTTACTGCTAAATTTCTCAAAATCTGTTCTGATGAAGAAAAACTCACTACCTCTTGGATGGCCTGAGGGTGAGTACAGTTTCAAGAAATTTTAGACTTGCAATTGTAACCTGGCAAAAAAAAAAAATCTGTGTATAAAAGCTCTATAAAGGCTGAGCTAATTTTACCTTCTATCTGAAGAGGCACACAGTCTGTTAAGTTAAATAAAATGCAAATGTATTATGTGATACAGTCCCACAGAAAGTCAATCAGTAAGGCACAATCATTATCCCGTTCATTCAATCTAGTTACTATCACAGACATTGTCTTACTGTAATTGGCCAGTGGGCTGAAATGGGCCTACGGTAATGAGTTTCACTGATGATAGCGTAATGTATCCGCACAGCACAGACGGTAAAAGGAAATGCATACGTCTGAAATGTGCGTTGTTCTCTAAACTATCCCATCAGGATGGACACTTCCCAGAAAGCCTCAAATCTGTTGGCGGAAGATGATGGCTATAATCAGCTATGTGATTAGAATAAGGCTTTGATTGCATCCACCAGGTTTCTCTCTGTAACCTGCGTGAGGAGAGATTCTCTGGAGAGAGCTAATAGGATCTAAAGACCACAGTGAAAATGTGTGAGTCTGAACTGCGTTGCCTCATTATCGGGCCACGCTTGCATGGAGAATGTTAAGCAGGCTGCTCCACACCGTAGGGTGGTACTTCGCATGATAACTTCATCAAAGAGAATATTTCAGAGCACAATGAACCTGGAGACATCAGATGTCATTATAATTATTAAGATATTTCGGAGTTTGAAAAAAGGAGAGCTCAAGAAGTATTATATATCATGCATCAATGGCAAGTTTCTGCTCGGCTGCAATTGCATGGGCAGCTGCCATTCAGAAATGAATTGAGAAAGCCTTTTCAATCTAAATCTAAATCTAGAATTACTACTCAATGGCTGTTACAAGAATTTAAATAACTATTACTGACTGTAAGAAAGTAGAATTAGAATCCAGCTGGATGGATAGATCGATAGACAGAATGACAGATAAATATGGCAGTACACAGATAGATGAAGAACACCTTTCTGATCTTCTGAAAAAGTTCTAAAAAGTCAAACTTTCTTGAATGAAAACAGCATCCTGTGGTTAAAGATATGAGTTCAGCGATGTTCGGCTGGGCTGCAGCAGATCTTCACCCAGCACTCCTCACAGAGGCATGTCGAGGGATTTACACAGATCATAAATAATACATTCATGACCGACTACAGTCAATTCAGCTGGGTCCTGCACTCCAGAGACCTGGATCCCGGGAACACGGACTGAAGTTCAGTTCAGAGCAGAGTGAGAACTTGATTCCATAACACATGGTTTTTGCTACAAGAGTTTCAGAAGCCAGGGATTCACTATCACCATGAAGCGCTGCAGCTCATTTTTGCCAAAAACCACCTACTTATAAATTATCAGTGCTAATTATGAAATCAATACTACCACAATCAAAGACCTCCACTCAAACAACTCTTTGTTCATTCAAAAACTGTTGAAACAGTTAATGGATGGACAGAAAATAAATACATAAATAAAATACTGGGAATTAATGTGTGCAGACTGATTTTTCCAATGTAAACTTAATAAGCGCTAAGTACTGATCTTGGCCAAACATCAAAACTACAAAAGGTCACATTAAAAGGCCCAGACGATCTGTGGATTTCATTTAACCACTAGGCATTAATAATTGTAATAATAAGCACTAAGTCTGTGGAAGCACTTCATTAACATGAGGGAACTGGGGAAAACCATCAGCGTACTGTAACATCAGTAAAGGAAATATGTGAAATATCCACAGACACTGCTTAAAATATTTAGAATAAAATTACAATGGAAAATAATACACTGTTTATAGACTTATATATTATTATTAGTGGGTATTTTAAGTATATAATATTTCATTATATATTTTCAGAATATAATAATACAGATTAGTAAATAATAATAGTGCATTTATCTTGTTGTATAATGTATTTATATTGTGTACCTAATAAAATGTAATTCACAATTACATATAAATATCAAGACTTTTTCATGAATGGATATATGTCTATTATGTGAATATATTTTGCAGCCAAGAAGGAGGAAAATATATAATTATTATTGCAATAATATCAATATTAACAGAACAATTTTGCTGCTTAAAATCCGCTGCTTACATTTTTTCAGAAAAATTCAGGATTACATCACAGAAATAATCATTGTATTTAAAAATTTTCACATAAAACCACATAAAGCCAGTCACATAAAACAACAATATGTAATTAATATTCATGAACCAAGCTGATAAGTATCATAACACTTCTCCCACAGCCCTTTTCAGATTGTTCCTACGCCTCTGTAAAATCAGTTTTGGTATAATTATCAAATGGCTAATGAAAATCCCCAAGATAACAGCAGAAGCAGGATGGTACATGAGTGAAAAAATGTGGTGGTGCAGAAGGTTGCCTGTTGTTTATACGAAACTCACGCTTCTCAAACAATGGGTCCCTAACGCTGTTTATCCACAGGTGAGGCGGCGGCGGCGGCGTGCAGAGCACTCAAATTCAACGTGCTGATAGCACGCAGCTCCAGAGGACGAGAGAGAAGGAAGCAAGATAAGGGAGGATGTAATTAAGGTTTCATTGCCTTTTGTTCCCTAGGCCTGGACTCCACACACAAGATCTAACACACAAAGTGACGATCCGCGCAGCGCATTCACTCAGGGTAAACAGCTGGGCACAGCTGAGTCACAGCACAAATGCTAAAGGTTACCAGGATGACGCTGATCTGAGACCAGTCCTGTGGCGTCTATTTGAGGTTGGGAAAAGCAATGCTAATTTATATTAGCATAACTTTCATGCCCTGCATGCAGAGCGGAGATCCGAATTTAATAAAGGAGATTACGTAATTTTAAGGTCATTTGTACACAGCAGCGCTCTTCTGGGGCGATTACTGTTTCAGAAAACCAGCTCAAATAAAACCCACTAGCCATGAGCTTTACCAGATTCAGTGTGTATGGCAGCGATGCTTCAAAGAAGTCAAACTACTATGGATGTAATGGTATTATCAATAATGTGGTATCGTGATAGCAAAACGATATCATCGGAATAACATGACGATATGAAACGATAGGCAAAGTTGTTTTTTAAATATATTTAAACTTCTTATTCTAACATGAAAGGTCTTTAAAGTTGTGTTTTGGGCCATAATGCTTTTATGTGACCGGCTGAAAGGGAAAGTCATATGCACCTAGGATGCCTTGAGGGTGAGTAAAACATGGATTCATTTACATTTTGTGGTGAACTAACCCTTTAAGAACATAGGTTGGAGCTCTTAATTTTGAGCTCTCAAAGTGCTTTACATAGAATAACTTTACTTTAAAATGTACAAAATGTTAATTTATTTTCCCAAGTCTTCATTTGTCTCTCTTTTTTTTAATATGTCAATAAATATTGTGCCATGGACTCTATATCGATAATTATTATTGTATTTTGAGATTTTGATATTATTATTGATTATTGTTTACATGAACATGTACAATTATGTACTATTAATAATAAATGTATTACTATTTTATAAATTATATCAAAAACAAATAGTGTTTAATAGTATTCAAAAATCTAATTTTGCTATTAGTGTTATATATACACACTCACCTAAAGGATTTTTAGGAACAACACACTAATACTGTGTTTGACCTCCTTTCTCCTTCAGAACTGCCTTAATTCTGCGTGGCATTGATTCAACAAGGAGCTGAAAGCATTATTTAGAGATGTTGGCCCATATTGATAGAATAGCATCCTGCAGTTGATGAAGATTTGTGGGATGCACATCCAGGGCACGAAGCTCCCGTTCCACCACATCCCAAAGATGCTCTATTGGGTTGAGATCTGGAGGCTGTGAAGGCCATTTTAGTACAGTGAACTCATAGTCATGTTCAAGAAACCAATCTGAAATGATTCAAGCTTTGTAACATGGTGCATTATCCTGCTGGAAGTAGCCATCAGAGGATGGGAACATGGTGGTCATAAAGGGATGGACATGGTCAGAAACAATGCTCAGGTAGGCCGTGGCATTTAAACGATGCCCAATTGGCACTAAGGGGCCTAAAGTGTGCCAAGAAACCCCCCTCCCCCCCACATCATTACACCACCACCACCAGTCTGCACAGTGGTAACAAGGCACGAGGGATCCATGTTCTCATTCTGTTTACGCCAAATTCTGACTCCACAATCTGAATGTCTCAACAGAAATCCAGACTCATCAGACCAGGCAACATTTTTCCAGTCTTCAACTGTCCAATTTTGGTGAGCTCGTGCAAATTGTAGCCTCTTTTTCCTATTTGTAGTGGAGATGAGTGGTACCCTGGTGGGGTCTTTTGCTGTTGTAGCCCATCCGCCTCAAGGTCGTGTGTGTTGTGGCTTCACAAATGCTTTGCTGCATACCTCGGTTGTAACGAGTGGTTATTTCAGTCAAAGTTGCTCTTCTATCAGCTTGAATCAGTCGGCCCATTCTCCTCTGACCTCTAGTATCAACAAGCCATTTTCTCCCACAGGACTGCCACATACTGGATGTTTTTCCCTTTTCACACCATTCTTTGTAAACCCTAGAAATGCTTGTGCGTGAAAATCTCAGTAACTGAGCAGATTGCGAAATACTCAGAATGGCCCGTCTCGCACCAACAACCATATAACATATACTATATATAGATATAAATTCAGTCAAGTGTGTCCAAACTTTACACTATTGTTCAACAACTTTAAAAAAATGTTTTATTAATGATGTTGTCCAACTCTAAGTATATAGTTTTTAGCATTTAAATTAAAATATCTGGCTCAACTGTTACTGTATATTAGACCTCACTTTATAGAGTCACAATATCACACAGCACTGCAACATACTACACTGTAAAGCATTACATGGAATGAAAATCAGAGCTTGAAGTGGAAACATTTATTGCCAGTCATTTAGATAGCATCTTGATTGTGTTTAATGAATTTGTGATATGAAACGTCGGCCGTGCTGTTTATGGTCGCCTCTCATTTTTCCTAAAGGGAGGGTGAAGGAGATTTTCGTTGCCTCAAGCCTCATCTGTCCTTTTTCCAAAGCCCACCCCATTACATAAATTCATTTTCATCATGCTGCGACATCTACAAGCGCTACAATCTAATGTAAATGGGTCATTCCTACGATGCAGCACATTTTTCATGTCCTCATATTGGGTGCAATATTAAACTTGCAATTTTTTAAGATGGAAATAGTATTCAATTACTATTTTTTTTGTCATGACAATAATATCATAATCAAGTGAACATAGGGGTTTCTATAATATCATTTACATAACTTCACCACTTGAAGTAGACGTTTATTTCAGTCTGCAGATGCTGCGCTAACGTTTTACAATGAAAAGCTAGAGAAAATATTTCATGTTTTTCTTCTCCAAGCAATATATTATTGTTATACTTAACATATAGTTTTAATTGGGAATTCATTTACAGGTTTTAATATATAAAATTTCAGCAAGTTGCCAATGTTTCTAATTTCAATAACTTTATTTACTAAAATAACAAACTAAAACTAAATATAGCTCAACAGAAACTACTAAAAATGACAAAACTTTCATTAAAATTAAAATGAAAAATAAAAACTACTACAATACATACATACAATACATATTTACATGGACTAAAATTGCCATTTTGGTTTTTAAAAGTTAAAAATGTGTTGCAGTACATGAACGACCAAAATCATGTTGTCAAGTGATCAAAATTATTCATATTTAACCCGTTTATGCTCCATCTTCAGGCTACAATATTATTAAAACTCGAGCCTGTTGAAAAAGGCCTCAGTCAGTGGTAATATTCTAAGGTTTTCTGTCTGCCTTTGGCCTCAGTATTGGCAGTTCGCCTGAGACAGTCAAGTAAACTGTGACCGCTCTGGCCTGTAAGATGCAAATAGCTCAGTTCTGGTCAGCGTCAGGGCAAGAGCAGGGAATTTAGAGTGTATTCTGAGCGATTTAAACTCACCAGGACAGGCAATTTCAATGCTGATCAAATTTTCATCGGTCTTGGCAACTCTCAAACATTTCAAGGACTTTCATGCCAACATTCTGCTGAGTCTTTTCATTTTTCCTCATAATGGAACATTGACTTATTCAAAAGCTTAAATAACAAGACATCTATAACAATGAAGAAGCTTAATGAATCTATAACATTTATAATAAAAGCAGTGAATATAAGCAAACATCCCATGTAGAAATGTCATAAATTTCCCTATATCAAAAGTGATATTCCTATATATATTTCCTATAAGACGATATATAATTTTCACATACATTTGCTTGGTCTCATATATACATCAAAAATTAAGTTACAGCAGGGAATTTACTAAATATCTTCATGGAACATGATCTTTACTTAATATCCTAACGACTTTTGGCATGGATGAAAAAATCACTAATTTTGACCCATACAATGTATTTTTGGCTTTATGCTAAGAATATACCTAAGAATATACCCCACGACAGACCAGTTTTGTGCTCCAGGGTCACACATAAGATTGCTATAGTTAATTAAACTGGAAATTAAAATGAAAACCATGAGAACATTCAAGTGCACGAGACTCTCCAGCCAGCCATCAGGCCGCTGATACATGTTATTTACAAAAGCTGCTTAATTAGACTGCTAGTAAGCTAGTGAAAATGAATAGTTCAGCAAATCATGTTTTAATGTACTTCAAAATGCAGTTTTACTAAGAATCTTCATGAAAGAAACTTGAAGGACTTACTTGTGTTGTGACGTTTCAGCTGTAGTTGAATGGGAAATGCTTGGCTCTCATTCTGAAGGTGAAAGTGTCCTGCTGGGAGAAAAAACAAAAACACCTTGATTAGTTCAATATGAGTTTTCACACTCATCTATGTGCATCCATGTGCAGATGTTCTGTAAAGCAGTGGTTTTGATTGTAAGTGCCAACTAAACATGTGCTAGAATTGTCTATAATACATCCATAAAATCAAACACTGCAATGTTTTTTTTATTATATAATAATGCTATCAAAAAATACAGTGAATTATAACATTTTGGAAATTGTGAAATATTATTATAATTTAAAATTAATGAATTTATAATAAGTAATATATACACACACACACACACACACAGATAGAAGGATAGAGAATGACTGAACGATAGATAGAACAGCCAAACGGATGGATGGATGGATGGATGGAAAACTTGTAACTGTTTTAACTGATTTAATTAATTCATTTTAATAGTGCACATTTTTTTTCTAGGATTCTTTTAATGAATAAGGGGTGTAAAAGAACAGCATTTATTTGAAATAAAAAATCTTTTGTAACATTATAAATGTTTTACTGTCACGTTTGATTAATTTAATGTGACCTTGCTGAATAAATATATTTCTTTCATGTTATTAAATAAATATGTCTTTCAGACCCCAAAATTTTGAGTGGTAGTTTATATTGACTCCTGTATCTCAAATCCTACATTTAGAAAGGCTTTAAAAACAGGGAGAAATATCACTGCAAATATATACAACGCAAAGAAGAATTTGAAATTCTTAAGCTCATGATGCTTTTTGACAATAATGAAACGTATGCACAGCATCACCACCAGTTATGCTGAAATTCAACAAGGATTATTTTGAAGTAAACAGCTTTGTTTTGTTTTTATTTGTTTTGTTTTTTTGCAGCTCTACAATGAACATAATTTGACTCTTTGAATGTTGCAGTATTGAACTCAAAGCTTTGGCCCTCTGAGGCTGAAGAAAATAAGACTAGTTCATATTGATGATTATAATCATGTACTGGCTCTCCCTACAGATTCTGTTATGGGTGTACAAGTGAAGAACAGCTCACATTACTCAAGATATTACAAAAACAAATTAAGCTTTTTAATGCTTCCAGTGAGACCTTGGTCGGGTTTTTACACAGAAATCTGAATACACGGATGTTGCTGAAGCAAACTAAACTCCTCATCTAACAGCGTGTCCTAACCAGACGTGATACAAAAATCAATGAAGCAATCTGTCTGCGATGGTGGAGTAAAACTGCAGCCGCTCTGGTCTGTGAAATGCAAATAGATAGGGACTAGACAGTGCGTCAGAGTTTAGAAGACTTTTTAAATGATTAAAGCCAGACAAATTCAAAGCTGATCAAATTTTCACCTTCCTTGGCAACTCCTGGACAGTTCATGGAGAAGTGTTGTTATTGTTAACTGATAAACTCAAAATTATCTAAGTATAATTTTAATTTTAATTAAAACCAAAATAAATAAAATTAAATCAAAAATTAAAATAAAATTGAAATAAAATACAAATATAAAAAAAACTAAACTAATTGAAAATTATAAAAGTTGCCCAAAAAACAAACTGAAGTCAGTTTAATTTTAAAAACTAAAATAAAAATGTTAATAAAACTAAAACAGACATAAATAAATAAACCATTTTGAAATATTTAAAAAAGAAAACAATTATTAAAATGACAAAACACATAAAATTAAATAGTTAAAATATATTTAAAACAAAAGAAAAAAAAGAAAAATGAATAAAATGTCAAAAGCACATAAAATTATCACAAAAGAAAACTGGAAATTAAAAATAAAATAAAATTAATAAACACTTTAATAGTACATGAAAATACTAAAATAACTCTCTCAATGACAGTCATGTCTTATAGCTATACATCTAACAGGCAACAGTCAATTTGTCTGTCCACAACGAATGCAAAATGTCCATAACATCACAAATTCATGGCTAACGTCTGATGTTCAATATGCAATTATGCATGATTTTAGACAAATGAGATTTCACCATGGGTGGAGCTACCTTGTGCAACAACATAAAAACAGCAGATGATTGATAAAATATCACACAACATCCTTCTATTAGTGAGGTCAACTAGTCAATTATTATTATTATTTTTTTTTTACTTTGTGTCTGACTTTAGAGTGCCATGCTTAAGCATGCTTTACCAACACAGTCTGCACAATAAAACCCAGTCTGAGCGTCTCATTTCTAAATCCATTTTCTTCGACCAGCAATTCAAGATTCAATAATACATTTTGAGACAATTACTGCCAGAGTTCAGATCACCTGCTGTGTTCCCTTTATTGTGACGGTCTGTAAGCCACCTTATTTTTGTTCGGACAGTTTTCTGCAATAAAAGGATGTCTGTCAAAGTGCTGTGTATTCCCACACACACACACACACACACACACACACACGCACCCACACACACACACACACACACACACACCTCAACTCAATATATCCTCAAATCTGTCTACTTAAATGATTCTCAAACTTTTTGACCCAAAAGGCCCTCCATTTTCCAACACAATATTTGAAAACAATTCTTTTTTGTTTTTCTTTTTTTGTTTTGTTTTGGTAATTGTGGTAATTTAAATGATTAATTTTCTGAAAAGAAAATGGGAATGTCGACATATTAATTAAATTAAATACAATTCATATAGACATTAAAGTATATTCTAGATTCTTTGGATGCTTGTTTCCATCACTCAATAAAGGAAGGCACAAATGTGAGATATTAACTCACAGTTCTATTTTTCACACATTTGTGAGTTTATATCTGCCATTCTGATATTTAAATTCACAACTGAGAGTTTATATCTTGCAATTCTAGGAAAATAGTTTTGTGAGATACAATTTTACAGATAAGCTATTACAGAATGCTGAATTTACTTGAACCCAAAATTAATCATGGTTAATGAAATTTATATTTTAACACTCACAGTTTCTTTTTTTTAAATCATTTAAATTGTCAGAATTGATCTCAGTTTTGAGAAACAAAATATGAGAATCTGAGAGTTTATAACATGCAATTCTGACTTTATTTCTCAGAATTGCGAGTTTATATTTCGCCACTCTAAAGACACAGTTGCCATTTTTTTATTTTTTATTCAGTAGCTTGTACCATTAGATTCTATACCCTGAGATATTCTGTGATATCCTCAGACCCTCATCCAGCTCTTTCGTGTACCTCTTGGCCACCAGCGCTGAGGTGGTCTGCAGTATATATATCCTATGTAAAGTCATTTTTAACTATTATGTGACCTTATTGCACCAACTCTGCATAGATGATAGCTCAAAAGACCATTTCGCAAAAAATGAATATCTAAGAAAACAAACAAACAATCAAAAAACCTAGAGCGAGCATGACCTGGAACTCTACTAAAACAGTTCAGATTTCACCCCCCACCCTATATTCAAAATGAAAATACGCCATTATCTATAAGTATTATCTGTGTCAACACAGTAAGTTAACAAGTAACATGCAAGAGACTTATATATCCAGTTTACCAGAGCAGCAGCAGCTATACAAAACTCCCTCTATATTTAATAAAGCCTGACATCTGCTTATGTTTCTGTGGCTCGTTTGCATCCATCTCAGCGGTGAGATTAAAATGATGGGGGACTCCTTAGAGACGGCTGCTAGCAACTGCATGGATCAGCATCCGTGCTGAGAATACCACCGCAGAGACAAAGACACCCACCACACACCAGCAAAGACAGAGCAACTGCTGGGAGATCCAGCCGCCCTCAAGTCCTGCTCTGAAGTTCTGTCATGTCACCTGCCTTCACTTTGTCATCCGTGAAGATTTCGATTCTCACAGACTGGTGCGTGATAAAGCAGGAATGAGAGCTCACCTCTTCACATGTACTGATGAGGCTGCAGAAGCTCTTTTGCGTTTGACAGCTGAGCCTTCACAGACACCAAACCATTCATTCTACAAGGATTTATTGTCTGGCGAGACCATCGGATTTTGCTAGCATAGATGGATGCGACCCAGAGGAACATTTTATTGCTTCTCATCCACAGCTCCATAGACTTTCCAGTCATGTTTCATTTCGGTATCAACTCAATCTCAGATGTCTCAAACTTCTTTTGAGAAATTAAAGCAGACACAGATGAGTCAATTGATGAGACAAAAGATGAGACATCCAGTGAGAATAAAGAGATATAAAAAATACAGTAGAAAGTCGAAAGATATATGTAGATAATACATATAAATATACATATATAAAGAAATAAAAGAAAACAAAAAAAGTAGAAAGAAAATGTAGAAAAAGTCCATTGTTTGTGTGTATAGACAGACAGACAGACAGACAGACAGACATACAGGCAGACAGACACACAGACAGACAGACACACAGACAGACAGACACACAGGCAGACAGACAGACACAGACACACAGACAGGCAGACAGACACAGAGACACACAGACAGAAAGACATACAGGCAGACAGACACACAGACAGACAGACACACAGACAGACAGACACACAGGCAGACAGACAGACACAGACACACAGACAGGCAGACAGACACAGAGACACACAGACAGAAAGACAGACAGACAGACAGACAGACAGACAGGCAGACAGGCAGACAGACAGACAGACAGACACACAGACAGACAGGCAGACAGACAGACACACAGGCAGACAGACAAACACACAGACAGACAGACAGACAGGCAGACAGACAGACACGCAGACAGACAGACACACAGGCAGACAGACAGACACAGACACACAGACAGACAGACAGACACACAGACAGACAGGCAGACAGACAGACAGACAGGCAGGCAGACAGACAGACAGACACACAGGCACACAGACAGACACACAGACAGACACGCAGACAGACAGACAGACAGACAGACACGCAGACAGACAGACACACAGACAGACAGACAGGCAGACACACAGACAGATAGACAGACAGATAGACAGACACACAGACAGACACGCAGACACACAGACAGACAGGCAGACAGACACGCAGACAGACAGACAGATAGACAGATAGACAGATAGACAGATAGATAGATAGATAGATAGATAGATAGATAGATAGATAGATAGATAGATAGATAGATAGATATATGTGTACAGTATACAGCATGTGTGTTTAATATATATTAACATATATTTCATTGATTTAATATATTAAATCATTTATTAATGACATGTCTACATGTTAACGTCTATATATAGACACATATAGTCAGTTACATCAAATTGCACAAAATATAAAAAAGACAAGAACATACATATTACAAATCTTAAAGGACTGATAACATTAGTAAGAGTAGCTTCTAAAAGTGCAATCATGAGGCTATGCAATAAGCTTAACAGGAAAATTCACAGAAACGAAATTATGGTTCTCCATAAGTGTCTCCAAATAATATTCTGTTCACACAATCTCCAGGGGTTTCTTATTACACTGACTTTCGCTCTGAACGCAGTAAAATCTATAAGGCCTCAGGTCCTCCACCTACTGCTCTTGAGCTGTGGCTTTTATCAGGAGAGTTTTCTGTCAATGAAGAGCAGATCCTTGTTCTCCTGTGACCTTGCTGTAGCCTCTGCTATCTGGAATTGTGATGGAGGATGTATTTACACTCACCTTCACTGTATGAACAGTGCAGCACATAAACCCAGAGGAATTCACTGGCGCTCTGCCACGCGGAGGTCATCAGAAAAACGTGCTAAATCTCACATGATTTCCCTCTGCCTATTTCATGCATACAGCTTTTCTTTCATAAATCATTATGCAATTCAGGACTGGTGGACAGGAACAATTAGTGACTAATTTTGTGATTTCCTGACCCATAGGAAAGAAAAAGCATGCATGAGATCTCTGTAATATCTTCACTGGTTCTTGCATCAATGAGGCTAAATTGACTTCTAGTTAAGTCTGTACCTTTTCAGGTGTTTCTCTCAAAAAATAGTACCTTTAGTGGTCCAACAGCTTGTCATTGGGAAAGTTCTCACAAAGGCACACCTTTACAACTTATTTTCACCTAAAGAGTTCAAACAGTGCTGTACAAGTACATATTACCACCTTAAGGGTACACATTGCTGCTCTAAGGAATCTAATACACACTGTAGGGTTTAAAGAAGGTGCAAAGATGTCCCTTTGTGAGTTCTGCTCCAGTGACAAGCTGTTGTACCTCTAAAGGGACAATTTTTGCACATTTTTTGTTTTGACAGTTTAAGAAAAACACCCCATACATATGAAAGCGTGTTTCCACCACAGGATGGAAACTAAAATTAAAAAATGAAAAAAAAAAGAAAATAAAATATTTTTTTTTCCTCACAATTCTATGTTTATATTAGAATTAATGTAAACTCAGAATTGTGAGAAATAAACTCAAAAGTGTAAGATATACAATTAGACTTACAAGTCGTAAATTAAAAACTGTGAGAAATAAAATTCGAAATTGCGAGATATAAACTCATAATTTCAAAGTTATGAACACGTAATTGCGAGACGTAAACTCAGAATTCCAAAGTCGTAAACACAGAATTGCGAGATGTAACCTCAGAATTCCAAAAATAGTAAACACAGAATTGTGAGATTTTAACTCAGAAATATTTGGAATAAACGTAGAATTGCAAGATGTTAACTCAGAATTCCAAAGTCACAAACAAAGAACTGGATTTTATTGGTTGAAGAAAAGCTAATCATTAATAAAATAATACAAAAAAGAATAAATAAATAAATAATAGAAAATTAAAATAGAAATAGAAACACTAAACACTTTAATTTGTTTACCTGCATGCCATGTGGCTATTAACTGACATTAGAGAACTATGAACATGCATAAGTGTTATTGAAATATGAATTTAAAATCTTTGGAGGATTTTTTTTTATATAAATATTTTAGGAAAAAAAAAATTAGATGAGGAAAAAGGTTTGCGAATCCCTGAACCACATTATACATATTTTCTCACTCTCTCATGTGTCTTGTTGATAACGCAAACCAGAGGAGGCAGATGAAATCAAGCTTGAGCTTAGACCAAGAGCAGAGTGAAGCCTCACTCTTTTATGATTACGTTTTAGCTCAATAAAATCCCAAAGTAATTAGATTTCTTAGAAACGGAGAGAAAAGCGTACGATCACATTCAGGGGTGTGATTTATTAGTGCAAGTTTAGATCTAGTCTAATCAAAGAGTGCAGAGTTTGTTCTGCTACCTGCTGTCTGCGGTCCAAATCTAATACAGGCCACAGCAGGCTGACTGTCTGGTTAAAGGCTTTTACATGTCTGACCATATTGAATAAAACTGTCAATTTTCACATTTACTTCCTATTAATACAAGGACTTAAAAACATTTTTCACAGTACATATCAGCATAATCTTTTTCTTCTTAATACTTACTAGCACAAAATAGAGAAACAAAATGCATGTTTGTTCTGTTGCATGTAAATGAGATTGTGCATTACCAACCTAACATAACAACATAAACTATAGAGCTTCTTTAAGACAGATCTGAATGATACTTTTTTCATTATCAATTACTAAAAAGTCTTTAGTCTTTGCTCACACCATGATATGCTGGTTAGACAAAACTCTTAAAAATAAAGGTGCTTCATGATGCCATAGAGAAGAACCTTTTTGTCTTTAACATCTGAAGAAACGTTCTGTTTCACAAAAGGTTATTTGGGGTAAAAAGAAAGATTATAAAAAGGTAAGAAAGAGATGGTTCTTAAAAGAACCTTTGACTGAATGGTTCTTTGTGGAACCAAAAATGGTTCTTCTATGGCATCACTTGAATAAACTTTTGGAGCACCTTTATTTTTAAGATTGTAGACCAAAATGTTTAGAACTTTTTTGTAAGCCGAACCCTTCACCTAGAATATTTACTTGAAGAGATTTAATAAGAGTTAATGTTTCAATAATTTTAAAAACACATCTGAATGTTAAAGGTTCTCTGATGTTGGTTAATGGTCACGACATGCATGTAAACGAATAAAATATTTCATCCTCATTAGTGTTATCTTGCAATTTTTATTTTATATCTTGCAACTGGTTTCTCAGAATATAGAGTTAAGATCTTCTAATAAATAAAATATGATCCTTTTTAAAATACTTTTTTAGTGTTTTATTTTGATGGTTTTTGTTTCACAACCATTTTTTATATTTGAATCATACATTTTTATGTTTAAATTAAATATTGTCTCAAACCCCCTACAGTTCACTCTGAAACCTGAGACCCCCCCCCCTCCCCCCAAAAAACATCTAAACAAATATGCCAGAAAATCTGATTTTTGCAGCCTGTCTGAACAGATCTAGCGTCATACGGCTGTCCAAACTGATTGTCAAATGTGCGATGTCAAAGCAGGTTTTGGCTACATTGTCAGAAATAAATGTGTCCACAAGGACAGTAAAACCTGAAATCAGCAGCCAACAGGCTCCATGAGAAACACAGCTTCATAAACATTTATCTGATCGATGTCTTAATGAAGATGTGAGGATGCAGAAAGACTTGTGTGTCAGAATAATACAAGAACTGGATGTACAGTATCCAGACTAATTCAGCAGAGACGCAGTGACCGTACACATGCACTGAAATCTGTTTCCCTGTCAACTTTGGGGACATGAACAGATGACAAATGTCTCTTCTTTTAGCCTATACACACAATTTCTTTAATTTTCCAGTCTGTTTCTGGCTGTTTCATCTCGTATGCTCGACTACAAAGTCAGAAAATTGGACATTTAGATTCTAATTTACTGTAAACCAGTAAATAATAAATGCATGTTTTGAGCTCAAACGATTGGGCCCCAGCGTTTTCCTTTACCTCTCCAGAACCTCACATGTTTCAAATGCTATTTTAAAACAGCATTTTAAGACGTCCTAGATGAAGTCCAATGTGAAGAGCCTCTGTTTGTCTTTTAGTGCTTCTACTGCAGAACATTTTGTACGAATATTGTAGAAAATGTTTAGTACAGACTTGCTAATGTTGCTGAAGGACATACAAGTATCACTTCATTATCAGGGACCTCGCTATTAGGGAGAAATCACTCAAACAGATCAAAACACAAAAACATGCATCCCGGCATAGCTACATATAAAAGATTTACAGTACATTCTTTGTTTCGCTTTACATTTGCACATATATTACTTGCATTAAGATATGTTACCTGTTGCACATACTAAGATACACTGTAAAATTCACTATATATTCACTATAATTTATATAATTGTGCTTTCTGTGGTGCCATTATCGTGTTTTAATGTTGTTTTAATACCATTTATTTTCTTAAACAAGAGCTAAAAATCACTTCAAACTGTCCACTCACTTGAATCACAAAACTGTTCAGTCTCACTCAAAAACTGTTCATGGATCTCTATGAAGCACATTTTTGCATGCATTAAAATGTTTTAGGATGAATCAATATAGTTACTGCTATTTAATACTATGTCTTGTTGTAATGGTTCATATTAAACAGTGCATTGCAAAAAAGAAAAAATCTTAGTATTTCGGTCTTGTTTACATTTTTAAATCAAGATATATTTACTTGAGAACCAAGTAAGACGTCTTGAGAAGTCTTGTTTTCTGAGATTTTTTCTTAAAATTAGACATTTTTTTCTTGCTTTATGCAAAAACTGACCAAATTTGAATATATTTTTCAGAAAACAAGGCTTAATGTCTTGTAATGTCATTTTTCCAGAAAATGTATCGTGATTTAAGAATGCTTAGGTATGTGTAATGGAAACAAGACACAAATCCCAAGTAAGAAAATCATTTCTTTTGTGATGTGTGGAAAACATTGATTATTCGACTGTATTTCTGCGAACCTCCTTAAGCAGTAAGGAGTTGAGAATGCTTGGCTGAACAATCTTCACAGCAGTTTCTCATTGTTTTTGATTGATAAAGAGTGTTCCCTGAGCAGATGGCCGAACCAACTGCACGAGGCCTGGGGTAGAGAGCTGCGATTCTGCATTTGGGGCATCTTACAAGACAAAACCCTGGAGGAAACAAGCACCCTCTCTTTCTCTTCATCACACGCATGCAGAGCACATGCAGGAGGAGGTGACAGAGGACACTGAAGGCCTATCATCACTCAACAATAGCTTACTGTGAGTGGGAGGAGTGTGTGTTTGAGACAGACTACACACCATATAAACTCAAACTGAGGTTATACTGAGACGAGATGAACTTTGTTTCATATCTGAAATTTGTGTGCTGCTTTGAAACAATCTCTACTGTAAAAACATACATATGTGATAGATCACCCAAAAATAAAAAATCTGTCAGCATTTATTCACGCACATGTTCTAAATCTGTATGAGTTTCCTTCATCTGTTGAACACAAAAGAAAATATTTTGAAGAATGTGGGTAGCCAAACATTTGACTTCTACAGTATTTGTTTATATGGCTACCATCAACTGTTTCAGGTGAATTATCCCCTTAAATGTGACTTTAATTGACTAGATGGACTAAAGGAGAAGAGAGGATGTTTAGAAATAGTTATGCCTGACTTACATACAATTCATGCATTTGAGGTATTTTTGGTCACACAGGTTAGTTAACTGTTTTGAGTCAATTAGTGTTTCATTTTGAATAATTTGAAGAGTTGTTCACTCAGAGAATGAATAGTTTGGAGCAGTTTTACACAGATATCTAAAGCATACCACAGCTTCTTTTTATCTCTAGATTAAAATAAATGTAAGATTTTTACAACAAATATGAAATTTTAAATAGTCAGAAAGCCACTAATTTAATTTATTTTTTGTTTATTTACAAAACATATCCTAAAGAATTAGGCTACAACAAACGTTGTGTGCATATTTGCTTTTTAAAGAATTGTTTTAGTTTAAAAATGAGCAGACTTTTACAATGTTACAAAAATCCTTATTTACTCCAAATATTCCATATAAAATATTTTCTAAATAAATGCATTTTTTTTATTTATATTAATCCTGAAAAACTGCACCACAGTTTCCACAAAATATTTTATATTTTAATAGATAATGTAAGAAAATGTTTTACAATACATAGTTTTTACTGCATTTTTTATCAAATAAATTCAGCCTTTGTGAGCAAATTTATAAAACATGACCAAAAAATTAAATTTATTTTTAACGCAACTAACTTATTAATTTTAATCTTATCCTTGTTGTTGTAATAAGTAGTTTATCTAGCTGAATTAAATTTTAGCAGTTTGCCAAACACAGAGAGAAGAAGAAACAGGAGGAGAAGAGTGAATGAGACAAGAGGAGACAAGACAAGATGAGAGCAGAGAACAGGATGAGAGGAGAGGAGAAAAAAAGAAATGATCAAATTACCCTGGGAATTACCATCTGACACCATGCAGACAGAGATAGAGAGAGAGAGAGAGAGATGAAGAGAGACAGCAGCAAAAGATCAGTGTGAGTAGCACTGCCATGATCTACAGCAGATGCATTCATCCTCTTTCTGAAGAAACACTCCACACTCAACCTGCTACAACAAAATCAATGTTTTACCTTACTCCCGGCCTGAAACGCTGATTTATGCACAGGTGAGAGAGAAGAGCAGAGCACTGGTGTCAAGTCGCATTCAAACGCAGACAAAAGAGCCAAAAACAGCAATCTGACATGAGTGCAGGCAGAGAACACAGCATCTCCGTATCCATGAGAGTCTCAGACGCCACACCACAGCCTGAGGAGGATCTGACACTATCATTCAGTGACCTTTCCTGTGCAATTTCACAGCAACTTCAATTTGTCAAACTAGCGTAAATTGGCACGGATCTGTGACTTCAGCTTGTGTTAGAGGAACACGTTATGTTCTCCTTGAGAAATGCATCCGCTGCACCTGTGCACGGGAACCAAATGAACTCGCTATTATTTAGGTTTATCAGCAACTTCCCCCAGCTGTCCACAATACAGCAAAACAAGCATATATTACCCATGGACACATACTTGGATGATAATATTTTCTTTTTATGTAAAAAAAATAAAAATAAAAAAATGCTAACTAAGGCTGCATTTATAGTATTAATAGTAATAATGCGAAATAGTATTACCATTTAAAATAACTATTCTCTATTTGAATATGTTTTTAAAAAATGTATTCAACTGAATTCCTTTGATGCAAAGTTAAACATTTCCAGTCTTCAAAGTCACATGATCCTTCAGGAATCATTCTAATAGGCTATTTACTTTACTCTATGAACTTTTTTTGGACACATCTACGTTACAAAAATAAAAAATAAAAATACACTTGTTTTGGAAAACTTCCTTAGGGAACTTTAGATGTAGACAAAAAAATTGATTACATAACACATTTAATGGTCTTAAACAAGTATAACATTCTAAAAAAAAGAGTTAGGTAAATTCATTCAAACTTAAAAGTTTAAACAAATGTTAAAAATGATATTTTGAACTTAATGCTGACTACCAGAGTTGATTAGAAAATCAAAAACAAGAAAATAAGCAGAAAAAAAATCAGGTGCATCAAAAATCTATGTTTTAAGGGTTAATGATCAAACATTGGGGAGGGTTTAGAACCAAATATTACTTGACAGATCCCTCAAGTTTTCCAGAAAAATCCACAAAAGCCTACCAGCTGGTGAAACATAATGAAAGTAATAAAAATACAAAGTATGTATTCTTAGTTTTAAGCTCTTCAGGTGCATCACCTCACCTAAATTCAACACCCTTTAAACACCAATGCTACATTTTTGAGAAAAGACAGCTGATCTGAAGAAGAAAACGGAAGCAACAAAAGCTTGAGGAAAAATGCAGTGTTGTTGGTGTTTAAAGACACACTAAATGATTTCTGAAAAAGAGAGAGCTGTTCTACACAAACACAGCCGTCCCTCCTCATCCACCTGCTCTATTTATTGCCTCCGGTCTGACATTGACCTGCAGAACCCAGGAGCTCAGGCTGACCCTGCACAGGTCT
The DNA here is from genome assembly GCF_023724105.1 of Carassius gibelio. NCBI lineage: Eukaryota > Metazoa > Chordata > Actinopteri > Cypriniformes > Cyprinidae > Carassius > Carassius gibelio. The sequence continues at coordinate 26,883,174 of NC_068404.1, forward strand.
GCTGTGTATCGTACGATTGCAGAACTGTAGGTTCAGTTTTTAACACTGGCATGAATATCAAACTGTACAGGTGCAGCATGTTTTGCCTACACAGTCAAACTGCCTGTTACAGATGATCAGTAGTTCTTGTGTAGAAACGAGTATTTATATACACACATAAATCCTAGAGTCTACTGCTGTTTGTTCACTGAATAAAAATATCTAACGACACACTAGAGATTCACAATGTTCCAGGTCTAGGTTAAAAATCTAGGTTATTAAAAGAATAAAGCTACATGTATTTTATTGCATTATTTCATTTAAACGCAATATGATTTGAAAATAATGTGTTTTTGAAAACATGCTGAGGTTATATATAAAAAAGTAGTCATCGTGTTTTTATTCATTTTTTTATTTATTTGACATTTATAATTAAATCTTTAGGTTTGTGTTCCAAATGCAAAGAGAAAATAATCAACTAAGAACATCTCATTTGTAAAATGCATTTACATTTAAATGTAATATGTATCATAAGTTATGTTTAAGTCCACTTTCAAGTTTACACACACACACACACACACACACACACACACACACATTGTTTGAGATATGGTTTGGATATATCTAAGACTTCTGTAGTTTAGTGTAATGGCAGTGCACACAATGTGTTAAATCAATTACTCTTTTGCCTCCGCTTTGTATCGATTCCCTGAATAAACATATCAGCCAGATCCGCTGGATTTTTGAGCTGCAGGCTTTTTTTGACAATTGTTTATTTTTCCAGCATTGTGACTCAATTTAAAATCTCTATAATCTGAAGCTTAAACAATGATTCTTTAGTTGTATGGTTATTTGTCAGTCATAAAAGCATAAACTTACTGCCTCTATATGCCTGAGAGAAATACACACAGCTTTTCTGCAACCAATTCAAAGCGACACCGTACTAATGTAAATGCATCTCTCTCTTTCTGTTGCCTAACCTCCCTGGAAACTACATCCAACAAAAGTGCATCTACAAAGCTGCCAGGAAAAGGTATTGTGTGTAAGGTAGTGATTTGTTTCATCTACAAATTACATATTTGCTTTCCAAGGAAGCACCTGAAATGCAAAACAATTGAATGTAGGACAGATCCAGAGTAAGTGCAGTATTGTTTCATGAAGGGTTATCATTTTTTCAAGCTATTTATAAGTACTCCTGGTGCTCTATTTTTGCAAGATCTAACATTCACCTCTTTCTCAAATCGGCTCAGCTGTGTCCACAATTACATAACCTCAAAGTAGCAGGCCAATAGGACCATATATATACCATGAATGTGTTTATATATAAGATATTTCATGTTTTAAAGAATCCTCTTCTGCTCATCAAGTCTGCATTTATTTGATAAAAAATAGAGTAAAAACTGTAATATTGTGAAATGTTTTAAAGGAAACATATTATGCTCCTTTTTACGACATGTAATATCAGTCTCAAGTGTCCCCAGAATGTGTCTGTGAAGTTTCAGCTCAAAATACCCCACAGATCATTTATTATATAATTTTGAAAATCCCTATTTTGAAGGGAAGCAGAAACATGCTGTTTTTCGTGCCTGTATCTTTAAATGCAAATGAGCAGCTGCTCTCTGCCCCCTTTTCCAGAATAGAGATACAATAAATACATCATGCATTTTAAAGTGTCCATAATATAGGTAATGAAAGCTTCATATTTTGGTTTTGGGAGTCCCCAACAAAAGGTTGACATGCATTGTCAAAAAAAACTTTCATTGTCTAATAAAATGCATTTATTTTTTCCTTATTAGCTCAACGACTCCCAAACGATTCGCTCAATGATTGCATTTTCCAAACCTCTCTTTTGTATAATGCTAATCTGCAGAGATTGATCCGATTGGTCGATTTCATTTCCATTTCATCATAAAAGCTGTGTTTGTGAGCGCAGTGCTGCTTTGTTTACAGGCGTTACCAGGGAAACTATACTATAATTTATGTTTTTACAACCAACAAGTGGGCAGGCAATATGCTAATGTTTCATATTGATTTCTACATGAAATGGCTTGGGATTGGTTTTAAAAACAACTTGTTTCAATGATGCAGAGTCGACTCTTTCTTTTGAGAGACAATAACTTTATACATGGGGTACGGTATACTGTCCATGTCCAGAAAGGTAATGAGCGCGTTCACAAGACTGCAATGACACTGCTGACATGTTTTCTGGTGCGCTCAATAACAATGATAACATGTCAACAGCGTCGTACGTCAACAGTCACAGCAGTTGCACTCACAACAGACCCGGAAGAGAAGACAATGCTGAATAAAGTTGTATTTTTTTTTTTTTTTTGGACCAAAACTTATTTTCGATGTTTCAAAAAATTCTTAAAGGGGAGGTGAAATGCTATTTTCAAGTTTTTTACACTGTTAAAGAGTTGGATTCCCATGCTAAACATGGACAAAGTTTCAAAAATTCAGTTGTACGTTTGAAGGAGTATTTTTGTTCCCAAAATACTCCTTCCGGTTTGTCACAAGTTTCGGAAAGTTTTTTTCGAGTATGGCTCTGTGTGACGTTAGATGGAGCGGAATTTCCTTATATTGGTCCTAAGGGCACTTCTGCCGGAAGAGCGCGGGCTCCCGTATAGCAGAGCAGAGAGAGGCTGTGCACAGACAATCATTGATCAGAGCGAGAGCGTCGCGAAATGTCACAAAAGGAGTGTGTTTTTGGTTGCCAGGGCAAGACAACCCTGCACAGATTACCAAAAAAAAAACAGCATTAAGGGACCAGTGGATGTTTATTTTTACAGAGCATCATCGGAGTTGTGCAAGTGTTTGTGTTTGTTCCCTGCATTTCGAAGATGCTTGTTCACAAGGCCCAGTTTGACGACAGATTTGCGTATCGTTTATTTCTTAAGGATGATGCAATCCCAATGAAAAAGGGTCACGATCGTGTGTTGGAACCGCAGGCGGTGAGTAAAACTGCTTCAAATATCTCTGCCTCCTTGTTAGTGCGTCCCCTCCCATGCCGGAGACCCGGGTTCGAGCCCCGCACAGAGCGAGTCGTTGCTGCTGCTGCTCTCGTTCAGTTTCAGCCTCGGGATCTGATTCTGGATCATAAATAAATGGCTGAATCTGACTGTAAGCCATGGTTTGTTTTGGATGATGGTTTTTCCCTCACGGTAATGTCACAGCTTCCACATGCTCTCAACGCAAAAGCCTACTGGCGCTCGTGATTCTTTAGCTCCGCCCACACGTCACGCCTCCAGCCGGTCGTGTTTTTCCGGGAAAAATCGGTACAGACTATCTTTCTCTTATGAATATAATAAAACTAAAGACTTTTTGGATTTATGAAGGATGCAGTACTACTCTATATGTACTCAAGATTAACAGGATATTGAGTGAAAACGAGCATTTCACCCCCCCTTTAAGCACCCTCTGTTGTTACATGGACTACTTTGAAGATTGTTTTTCTTACCTTTCTGGACATGGACAGTATACCGTACACACAGCTTCAATGGAGGGACTGAGAGCTCTCAGACTAAATCTAAAATATCTTAAACTGTGTTCAGAAGATAAACGGAGGTCTCACGGGTTTGGAACGACATGAAGGTGAGTTATTAATGACATAATTTTCATTTTGGCTGAACTAAAATTTTGCAGGATGTTTTCATTCATTTACGCCAGTTTCACACATACTCTGTCTGCGGTGCGTATGCATTGCGTATTTTTTTATGCACCCATGTTGAAGGATTAGAGCATTCATACTGCATGCAGTTGTAGTTCGTCAGTGCGTTCCAGGAGCAGTGTTTACGTACCGAGTTTATTTTTGCTGTGCTGCACGCGCTGAATTAAAGTGACAGCCATTGTTTGAGGTAAAAATTAACATGGATCGACACGGAAATGCAGTAATTTCACAATAAATTGATACAGTTAAAGCCATAGCCTACAGTGTTTCACAGTCAACACATGGCTTTTTGGCTAGGTTTAAAACAAGAAAAAGTGCACTTTTAGATAAACAAGGCAACTAAATATGCACTTTTATGGAGGCAGAAAAACAAAATTCCTTAAGACCCAGGGGATTATAATAAAGATTTAAATGCAAAATACACAAGAGTCGACTGTTTCTGTAAGAGGTGAGTTTTACATTTAAATGTTTGTGATAGCCTACAAGAAAAGTAGGCTAAATGTTGTGTTTAAATGTGTTGCCACTTGCTTGAGCAACTTATTATACAAATCTAGAAGTCAAATCCATGGATAATACGCTGTTTATATTTATTGAGTTTATACTGTCTATGAAAAATTGTTACTGTACTGTGATAAAAGAGCATCACAATGCTGAAAATGCTTTTTTTGTTTTTGTTTTTTGAAAACAAAATAATGGACAAATGTTGTGTTTGTGGACTAAACAGCCGCAGATCAGTAGCGGACTGCAAACGTGTCCTGTGTGAAAGCACAATGAGTCCATGCTGCTTCTGTACCACATATGTAACGCACACGGACTACATATGCACCGCAGACTGCAGAGTATGTGTGAAACAAGCGTTAAAGCTGTGTTACACACTGCATGAAAGGTTATCTTCAAATATCCATAATAGGGGCACTTGAAACCATATTAGTTTCAACTTCTGATATACGGTTTTCTGAGTGCACATAAACAGTATATAACATTTTTATTCTTTTGACACGAATAATGTCATCTTTTGTTTTGTGCACCAAATGAAAAAGAGGAAATAATGAGACGAGATGAAGTACTTTCCATTGTCAAGCATTTGATTTTCTGAAACATTCAAACACAGGCATTTGCACGTGGTTATTGAATATATTAAGCACTGGTGCGATATTTACCATTAAGGTGACATACTCATGCTATAATTTGGGTCAAACTGCCTACTCGTACCCCAGAGGTCAAGAGTTCATCCGCTATATTATTTATCAGCCATTCAACTTCTGACTGTCGAATGTTGCTCTTTCTGCATCCCTGCTAAATGTAATCTGACTTCAAGGGCAACTGCTCTGCAAAGTCACTCTATTGAGTACATTTATAGAACCGTTTAGGGTTTTAAAATCCCTGAGATATTCATTACAAATTTAGCTTTTTATGTCAGTGGAATTTTACACTTCCAAAAAAGCTAATTCAGTACAGACAGGCAGAAAAGTGAGCTCAGATTAAAACCCTGTGAAAGTCCACTTAATCTGTTCTTTTAGGATATGAATGGAGAAAAACTGATATGTCTTTTTACCAGTTTAATATGTATGATCTTGTTACTCCTACTGCACTACACTAATGCATATAAGGCATGCTCAGAATACCATTCTACTTTTCCTGCATTACAAAGTATTCTTATGTTATTAACATTTCTCCACAGAACAGGGGGCTCTGACCTTTTTTTATACCATGGAACGGTTAAGTTTGAAAAATTTTCTTGCAAACTGGAATTGAAATAAAATTAGATTAAATTAAATTAAATGATTATTATTTATTTTATTTAATTTTTTACTGCTAGAACTATATTGCTCAGCTTAATAACCTGGAAAACCTGTTTGGATAAAAACAGCCCGACTGCAAACACTTCACTAGTACTTTCGAAGTAAAAAGGTATAAGTCATTATAATCTGTAATTATGTCCCCACTGGATGCAACAAATGGCTCGTTTGTAATTGGTTTTGATGTTTTTGTCTTGTTGCGCCATCACAGTTTGGCAAGGGGCATAACATTTCCGTCACACGCTTGAGGTATTCGGCCAATCACAGAGCACTGGATAGCTGGCCAATTAGAACACACCTCGCTTTTCAGATCGATGAGCTTTGTAAAACATGACCTGTTTCAGAAAGGCGGGGCATAGAGGAGAAGCAATAATTTACAGTATGTGGAAAATAATGTTTTTTTTTTTTTTTTTTACCTTAAACCGCATGAACACACTGCATTACACAAAATACACAAAATAATGTTATTTTTAGCAACATCATATGACCCCTTTAAAACAAATGAAAAGTTACCAATTAATTTTTAACAAAATATTGCTATTTCTTTATTTGTTTGTTAGACTGTTTGACAAATAAGCACAGCAGCTGCACAACAGATCGGTATAAATCAAAACATGGATGAAATATATCCCATTTGTATAATAGTAGGGCTGGGTATCGATTCAGGTCTCGAATTCGATTAGATTCTTGGTTCGATTCTCAAATTTTATTTATATTTATTTATTTATTTTGATTACATTTAGTGAATATAGTTTAAAAAAATTAACAGTAAACCTCAGTTTACAAATGGTGAATTTACAAAAAGAAGGCCTGTATTTTAAACTTATTCTTTTGTTTTGCAGATCAAGGCATACAGCATTAATTTAATTTATCTTAATCAAATGAAAAACCCTTTTATTTTTTAGCAAACAAAGTGCTGCACAACATAGGTTTACTGTTAAAATTAAAAAGAAAAATGTCAATTATTAATATTTTCTGACAGTTTCTTCACTTTAAACAAAAAAAAAAAACGATTTTAACGGGTTGCTGTGAGGAACTTGCAGCTGCTGTGTATGTGATATGATGGTAGTTTTGTCAAATTAATCTGTAAAATGCTAATGAAGTTACTCTCAGAGCAGCTGGGGATGATATTTGTGTATTTATATCATCATAGTTAGACGACAGAGGCTGAAAACACCGCAAGATTGTCCACGCTTTGTGTGGTAGTAAACAAAACAGTACGTCGCAGCATCCGTCATTAATTAATTGATTAATTCATTCATTCATTGTGGAAATCATGGCGCCTTTAAGCATGATGTCAAAAGCTTCCACTGATTTGTAGTATTACTAAAGAATTTTACCTAAGCATTACAAATCACGCAAATTGCTTTGTTCTTGGTTCTTGTCCACAGTATCTCTGCGATGATAAGCACTGAATGAATGACAGGCTTTCCATTGTAACATAAGAGTTGCATTTAGTGGAGAATACTAATGTTGAGATTCATATTAATCAGATCTTTTTTTAAATGTTCGCTGAAATAAATACCAGAAAAAATCGCTTTGCAGCTTTTGAGAGTAAATCTAAAATCTAAAACAAATAATAATAATTATACTTTTTTTTTTTTTTTTCAGCCCTATATATTTCTGTCATAATTTCTTCAAGTTAGACCAAACTCTTTTTGTTGGCTTGTCTTAAAGAACTATTTTGGGTTCCTTAAAAAACTTAAGTGTGAAGAACATTTTAAAAAAATGTAAAGAATCTTTTTCCACTATAAAGAAACAATTTTGCATTGAAATGGTTCGATGTGTGTTAATGGTTCTTTATGGAACCATCGATGCCAATAAAGAACTTACTTTACTTTTAAGGCCAACATGAATCTTACATTCTCTCTGCCAGGACCACAACAATGCGAAATGTCTTTAATTACCTAATTTTAATTCACATCCAATTGATCTGGAATATTGATTATTGGATTCAAGAATGAGGAGAAGGCAACTAAAAAGCTGTTAATCTGCACAAAGAAGCAAATCATGTGTGAAAGGAAAATCACTAGCCATAAAGCAGCACCACAGTCATTGTAAAGCTCACACAACATACAAGCCATGATGAATTTGTAATTTACACACAATCCACGCCTCCACACACCTGCCCTCACGCTCCAACGCATAACTGCTCACAACTTCTTCTCACACAACGCACGCCTACACACAACCCACGCTTAATTTATACTCACTAGTCAGTTTGGCACAAAACAAAGGATGAAGAGAAAATAATTGACCAAGCTACAGATGCAGCTTTCAGCCTTTATTATGCTTTCACAGAGACATCATCACTTTTTCTACAAAATGTATCTTTTATATTCTCACAGATATCACCTATATATATATATAATATATATATATATATATATATATATATATATATATATATATATATATATATATATATATATATATATATATATATACATATATGTATATATACATATATGTATGTATATATACATACATACATACACACACACACACACAGTATATGTGAAATGAACACCATATAATTACATGCATTCAAATTCAAATAATTACATGTGATTTTACTGTAGTGTTATAAGGGGCCACAGATGAGCACACAAGTGTCTGAGAGTCAATCACAGATTTTAGTAGTGCTGAGATGACAAATGGAAGCTGAAGCCAATTCAATAGAATCTAGATTTGCCTATGATTAATCATAAATGTTTAGGATCGCAGCCACAATGCCTTGTTACAGAATTCATGAATCCATAAGTCAAAATAGTCTTTTTTTAAGACTGTTGCCAATGTCCATACCATACAGTGCCAGAACAAAAAATAAACAAATTAAATCAACTCAGCAAGCAGCATTGGATTTTAACAGATCAGGAATTTTATGTGATCCTGTGCATCAAACCTTACACTTTGCTGTTGTCATGACAGTCAGTAGCATGTTCTGTTTTCTCTTAGATTTGCATGAAGACCAACAGAATATGTGTTTTGTTCTTGTTCTAATTTAGTCATGTAAAAAAAAAATATATATATATATATATATATATATATATATATATATTTTTTTTTTTTTTTTTTTTTTTTTTTTTTTTTACTTAAAAAAATATGTTTAAAGTTTAAACCATTATGTTGTGCTTTGTAATGTTTTTTTTTTTAGGTTTAGTTTTTTTTAAATGTTTTATATAGTTTTTCTTTATTTTTATTCCAGATTTAATTTATTTTAGTTAAACTACATTTAACTAAAAGGAAATCGTAAATGGCTAAAATAAAAAAAAAAATAAAAAAATAAAACTACACATATTTTGTTATTTAAAGTTTTTTTGTTTTTGTTTTTTTTAATTATAACAACTCTACACCGCTGATATTTTGCTTTATTTGTTGACAGTTCAACCCCATGTGTATAAGCGTAAACTTATTAAACTACAGCTATTCAAAGTTGCTTTCAATAATGAAGTACTTAACCCTTAAAAAATGTGATTCAAAATATTAACAAATCCAATAACTAAAATAACAGATGTAGAGAAACAAAATGTTATTATTTTACGTATAATTATAAAACATTTCTTTGGCACAAATATAGGGGTTTGGCTCAAACAATAGATGTACTGTACAGATAAATCATTACTGTAGCCACAACTTGCTTTTGAAAATGGCAGAATCTATTCAGCAGGGCTGTTACACTCTTCTTTTTTAGCTTCTCTATTAATTTGTTTTTCTTTCATCAGAGCAGCTCAGCATTCGCAGAAGATGAAGTCTCCGATGATTACTCTTACTCTAGAACAAATCAACCTTTTGAGAGAATAACAGGACGGCTATCACTGTGCTTAGTCACGTTTCTGAAGAAGGAGATCATTATAGTGTTGTATGCCTACTAGAGAAATGTCTTTGTTCTGTGCTGACTTTACTTTTAAAACACAAATGGAAAAATCTCAAGAACTGAGAGATTCAAGTCCTTTGTCCTTTGATACACTGTAAATCGCCTTGATTCCAGGAAATGGCCCTGTTACTTTTTAAATGGATATTGCCTCATTCAAAGAGATCCAATTTTTCAAAACTATTAGTCCTGAAGGCCGTCTAAGTAACCTCTAAAGCAAAAAACCCTGCAAGCATGGAGCAGCAAGCCAATGACGGGCCGGCCAGGAAATGAGACTTTCCTTTAACCTATCAAACGTCCCAATCCAGCCAGGAGATGGAGACAGCAGTGACACAGAGAAGATACACTGGAGGAGCACTGAACACGATCAATATGAGAAAACTGTCTCCAATCTCCACAGCACAGACACAAAGAAGAAACAGCTAAGCTCATTTAAAGGTGAAGGGTATGAATTATCAAGCACTAGTAGAAACACATAGAAAATGGGAGTGCCATCTGTTCTTTGCGAATAGTGTACTAACATGCTACTCTTACAGTGTGCATATTTTTTCAAACCAAGCTGCGTCTCAATCTACATTTTGCAACACCCAAATTGCAATATAATTCACTACAGTTTCCAGCTGAATGCAACAAAAATTGTCAATAAAAGAATAGTTCACCCAAAAATGCAGTTCATGAAATGTTGTGTAGATGATTTTGTTTTAGTCTAAGGAACAGATTTGGAGAACTTTATATCACTTGAAGCATTATATCACCTGCTCACCAATGGATCCTCTGCAGTGAATGGGTGCCATCAGAATAACACTCCAAACAGCTAATCCACTTCATCCATTGAGAAAGTCCATCCCGTTGTCCTCTCACATCAAAATCCAGTGATATGCTTCTTTAGAGCTGTTTTTGCTTATAAACAGTGCTGGACCTGTGCACATTTCTCTCCTGATTCAGATAACATGACTTTTCACTGTAGAGAGCTCGGCCGATTTGTTTCTTACAGCACACACAGATTCAGAAGAAGTTAACTGTTGGACTGGTTTGGTGTGGGTACTTGTGGATTATTGTGATGTTTTTAGCAACTGTTTGGACTGTCATTCTGACGGCACCCATTCACTGCAGAGGAACCACTGATGAGCAAGTGATGTACTGTAACACTAAATTTCTTCAGATATTTTACAATAACCAGTGGAATGAAACATTGCCGGAATCAAGTTAATCTCTGGATATTTCACTTTCAAAGTGTTTTGAAATGTGCAAGAAGCCACAGGCATGGTTTTCCAGTGTGTCTTTGTAATATGCAAAACTGCAATGCATGTGACTTGACTGTTATCACATCGGCAGAAATAGCAAGCTTAGTATGGTAGTATGCTATCACAAATTTACACTTTGATGATTTGCAGTGTGAAGAATGAACCTGAAGTAATATCAACTCTGATTTTGATCTCTAGAAGCCAAAAACAAGGAAATTTTTACACAACATTTAATAATAAAATGCAAATTAATAACTTTTAATAATATATATGATGACAGATCATGACATCACTTGCAGAAATTATAAATGCAATGTGACAAGGTCATGTGACATTGTAGCACACAATTGTTTGAAACATATTGTTGCATAATGCAATATGCATAATTCAGTCATTCAAATTTCCATTCTCAAATTTCTCATAAACAACCAGTGGCTCAATCACCTCCTTTAGGGTAGTCAAGGCAACTGTTTGAAAGTGTTTGCATTACATTTGCAAATCTGTTTGATTCTGCAAGTGGCACAGAAATGACACACATCACCTTTAAATTTTGATGTCAATATTTGTTGAAGTAACCTCACATTAACTAAATCACTAGGTTTACTAGAAAACAAACATCTAACAGGCACATTTCAGCACACAAAACATTCACCTTCGTCTGTTTACTCGAAACATATGCAATATTTGGCATCGCTTACAACAGCCTCGCATCCACACAAAAGTTCACCAACTGACAAAAAGCCGAAGGTTTTTAATGAGCACAACTAGTTCGCCAGTGGTTTCACCAAACTCCCAGTTGACAGACTGTGCCTCCAAGCCAGAGTCCTCTTTGTGCTGTTCTATTTGTAGACAAAGGAAAATCAAATGGTGAAATGAGAGCACTCCCCCAGTGAAGTGTGGCTGACGGTTTAATGAATGCTAATTGCTCCTTAGTGGAAGCACAGGATAAAAATGTGTCGATGACACACACACACACACACACACACACACTGCTGAATCACATATGCCCTGATACATTACAACTATATGATCCCACATGGCCACATTTAGTATGATCTCTCAAACCCTCATTTGAATAAAGATCAAAATACATGAACCTCTAATCTGGCTGGTACCCTGTGGTAATTTCATATACGCTCGGAGTAATGGGGCGTACACACATACTAACATCATTAGTGCGCCACTTGCCATGGCTTTCGAAAATGATTGCTTTGTTAAGACATTCCATTGTTAAAATAGCATGTCTTCCTAATTTGACAATGAATCAACAATAAAAATGTACATTCTGAATATTAATGGCAAAAGTGCACCATGCATAATCCAGCTCACTCAGAATGCATTTCCTACAGTATCAATGTCTTCACTCCTATTGGTAGTTCACCGCATCACTGCTCATTTGCATAAAGTAACACATTTCTCGACTTCCATTGCTGGACACGCCCACACCTCTATGGTTGTATTGATGATTGTAGTGGGCTTTCCAACTTGATGCATTCAACTTGCCACAGATTTTGAAAATGATTTGCAGTTAAAATAGCATGTCTTTCTATTTTGACAAGTAATTAGTTTTCACAACAATAAAATGCGACATTCTATAGGGAAAATGTTTTCAATACAAACTTCAAAAGTGAATGATTATCAATTAACATTGTCAATTTGGTAAATCAAACTCATATGGAATGCAATTTATAAAATATTTCAGGACATGGATCACATGCTTCAGTGTCTTCACTCCTATTGGTAGTCAAAGCATTGCTACTTATTAACATAAAGTAACACGTCATTCAACTTTTATTGCTGGACACGCCCACATCTCTTTGTTTATACAGATAATTGTAATGGGCTGCCCAGTGTGGTGCACCAATCAGCTTGAAACAGTTTTTTTAAAATGATTTCCCGTTAAAATAGCACGTCTTTCTAATTTAACAAGGAATCAGTTTTCGCAGCAATAAAATGTAACATTCTACAGCAGAAAATGTTTCAGTATATATTACAGCAGTGCATAATGCATCACAAAAAAGCTGAATGATTATCAATGCATGAATCAAACTCACTCTAAATGCAATTTATTCAGTGTTTCAGTACATGGATCTCATGCTTCACCTTCTTTACTCCTAGTGGTTGTCGCCACATTGCGGCTAATTTGCTTAAAGTATAATTTTCATCTATTTTATCGCTGGAAGCACCCACATAACTGTGATTGTGTTGATTGTAGTAGGCTTTCCAACTTACTAACTTACTTTCCAACTTGCACTCAACTCACCACAGTTTTTGAAAACTACTGGCAGTTTAAATACCATGGTTTTCTGACCAAACATGGAAGTACAGTTATTAGTTTTTGGCAATAAAATGTAACATTCTACAGGGAAAATATTTGAATGTAACCTGCAGAAATGCATAATCATGGACAAAATGAATACACGAATCAAACTTGCTCAGAATTCAATTCCTAGAGTATCAATGTCTTAACTCCTACTGCTAATTTGCATAAAGCAAGACTTTTCTCAACTTTTGTAGTTGAACACTACACATCACTAACACTGGCAAAACTTGCCAACTCTCATTGAAAATAAATGACTTCTGGTTGCTGCTTATCACTATATGTGTGAATACTGCTGAATTATGCTAAACAGAGCTAGTCTGCATCCTCCGCTCATTTCTAAAACTGAAAAATATAAATAATTTGCAGAGGGAGTAATTTTGTCCGGTGCCCTGAGGTAATAACTTCAATTTGTGGTGGAAAACTCAAAGGGCCTTTGAATTAACTCCTGTATCTCAGTGCACTCGCTGAGAAAAACACAAGAGAAAACGTATGAGACATAACAAAGCTACATCTGAAGGTCAAATTTCAAAGCGCTCGCTTCTATAAAAATGGCATTTAACGGGGGCATATTTTTTGATAGCAGGAGTACACAAGAATGCACTATGAACAAAAACTACATTGGGTCCAACTATAAAATAGTTTTGATATATATACGTGAGAATTTTTAGTATAGAAGCCAACAAGAGCTTGTTTTCTATCACAGAACAACTTTGCACTTTGTCAGAGAGCAGCAATCAAAAGCAATCCAACCTTTTTCAGAGGCATCCCACTATATCGTACCTCAGATATGACCTATTGTTCCCGTACCAAAAGTCTCTCCTCCCTTCTCCAACCATCTGTGGAAAGAAGACAAGAGGTTATTAGAGAGGAGCTCAGAAAAAGAAGAGAAATATATAGCTGCGAGCAGCAATTACAGGACAAAGCAGCAGCAGCAGGGATGTTTTAATTTAACTAACGTCCCAAAAATAATAAGCAGAATTATGATTTTAGGATTAGACGTTTAAAGGTTATGAGCTCATTTTAATAACATTTACAATTGACCAAAATTAACATTCTAGTGGCAATTCTTTTTTTTTTTTTTTAAACTGCAGCAATGCATCATGAACAAAATTGTATGATTATCAATTCATTAATCAATCAAGCAGTGATGCAACCCAAAATATATATATAAAAAAAAATAAAAGTTTTTTGGACAAACAGATTTGTAAGGCCAAAATCATTGGCCAAAACTGTATTCAGTGTTGTGTTTCCACTGTGTCAGCATCTGATTTCTGTAAACAACATGGATAATCTAAAACAAGTAAGCATGTTAGTGGCACGGATGCATTTCTATGGGATGACATTAGACTCAAAATGATTAAGAGATGCACGCAAAAGGTACTATATCAATTTTATACATGGATCTTACGAACCACAAACAAATGCCTTTCAATTTGATTCGGGATTAAATGATTGTGCAGTGATTTGTAAATATACAGACATGTTTGCGAATAAAAATGTTCTGTTCTGCATTAATATATCATAAATTGCTCATGCAAAAAGGAACCCATGCATATGTGGATAAGTTGACACGCGTGCATTAATTGACGTCTAGTTCGAGTCGATCTTGTTCGGTTCATTTGGATTTTGAGACTTCATTTTCGCAGTTTTCAGCATTTCACGTCCCACACACAGACACAATTACTGACGAACAAGGCCCAGTGCAATTCAATAAAGTGAACACAATTGGAAAAATTTGCGAATGTGCGTCACTTTACTGAAACAAATGCTTTTCAACCGGTGTCTGCAGAGTTAAGAATTGCATTAATGTGCAGCATTTTGTTCAAATAGAGACATATTTGTGAATACAAACATTATAGTTTGTATTTAAAATGATCATAATTTGTCCATGTAGGGATTAAAATGTGCATTTGTGGATCATGCGACGCGTGTATTCATCCGCGTCTCTTCTGAGTCAATTCTATTTGATTCATTTGAATTTTAAGACTTTCGTTCCACCCTTTGAGCCTTGCCCAATCCACACACACACAGCTCACGATCCACGCGCAGTTGAGCCAAAGACAAACAACGACAGCTGCCCGTAGAAATACAATAAAGATGTTTTATTGAACTTTTTCTACCTTAACTTGTCTTAAGACACAGAATATTAATTTGCCATTTATAGTACATTTATAGTTAAGTAAGTGCAAATACAACTTTAACCTGTCGATGGCGCTGATGAGTTTAATAGGTCAATCCTGAGATTTTATAAATTGAAGCACAAACCAAATTTCATGAATTTCTGCCATATGGTTCTAGAGGCTACCGTACAAAAACAATAGGTGGCCACACACCTTCGTCCTCTAACAAGCACTAATCAAGAGCAGAAGAGTGAAAGGAAACAAGAAGTCAGGCAGAAAGAATGAAGACAGGGAGACGGTGATAGAGTGGGTGAGGAGATGACACAAGGAGGATGGATGAGAGATGAACGGTTGCATTCCTTTATGAGTCTGTCAGGCTCTGTGACTGGAACAATTGATTAGAGCTGCTTTGTTTGGAAGGTCCACTGTGACCTGTCTGAGAGCAGCGGAGATGCTTTGACGGATGTGGAGGCGATGCATCTTAAAGGGACACGAGTGAGAGCCGTACAGAGAACGCATTCCATATGCTCTCTGCCATGCTCTGGAAAGGCTTGATGTGCGGCTCGTAATAACTCCACATCACTACTACTTTTAAGATGACAGTATCTGGATGTAGAAAGCTATCAAGACGTGTCCAAAATCAGTCACATAGTCTCAGCATCATACATCCCACCAAAGACCTGCACAAAATCAGTGTTATTTATAAACACCTTATTTTTCACATTAAAATTAACTTACTCGAACACACCAAATTTGGCTACTAAATTCAGTTGCCAAAAAAATAAATAAAAACAGGATTGCTGAACAATAGCAATTCATGTTAAGTTTTTGTGTATGTACTTTTTTTTGTGAAGTTAGTAGACATTTTTAATGTGCTTTTTCACAAAAATAGCACTTCACTTGTTAAGTTTCGACTGTTAAATAAGCATTGCAGACATTAAATCATGCGCTTCTATGATTTTTTATTAACCAACAGTGAATAATGATTTGCTACTTGGTATCGAAACTGAAGCTGAAATAAAATAAAATATAAATATTGTATAAAAACTTTCAAAAATAAATAAATTAGAAATGTTATTACTATTGCAGTAGGCCTACTGGATGAAGTAGTATTATGACCAAATAAAAAATTATTAAAGCCAACTTGAACAATTGAATATTAAAAAAAAGGAAATGTTAACATAAACATAAATGTATAAAAATTACATGAAAATTAGAACTGTTGAAGTACTACAGTAGCTACCAACTGAAGTACTTCAGTGAAACATTATTGCAAAGAAATACAAAATTAATCTAAATTTAAATATAAAAAAGTAATAAAAAGGACAAGTGCACATAAAATTACTATTAAGTAGTTAATTTGAATAAACTAAAATTAACATGAACACTTCTAAATAATACTAAAAGTCTAATTATGAAGAGTTTTATTAGACAAGAAAGTGTGTATAACCCCATAAACAACATCTCAAAAGAGAAAATATTGAAATGCACATACCTAATAAAAGTGAATACAGAATACAGCCTCAAAGCTAACAAACATGGAAGGTCATGGCATCTTTAAATATTCACTTGGTTATCTCACATGAATTTGTTCTAGATCATTAGACATGATGTAATAGTGCTTTGTCAGTTTCATTAAGATGTCCCTTCATGCAAAAAGTCACTGACTGACAGAGCAGCGAAGCAGCAAGGCCTTTAGTTTCTCCTCGTATCATGCGATTCATTTCGCCTTGTTTGTTCCTCCCGTCTCTTAAGCATGAAAATATGATGAGCGCAGCTACAGACTCAGAGCCAGCACCCCTCCAGATGATTACAGTGATGATGGAGACGAGCATCCTTCTGATGGGGCCCTCGCTCAAAACAAAGTACAATACATCTGATTCGGCTGGCAAATCAAATATTCATGACCTCATTATAGACTTTATTTAGTTGATTCTGCTCGAATCCTATTAATCCTACTTGGTGCGACGGCGCAGCGAACAGCAGCTATAGCAATAATTTAGTGTTAATTAATATGGTATTCATGATCCACTTCCCCATTAAGTCTAATTTGGCTCATTCCGGGGTCTGAGTTTTGCACACAGCTTCATTTCAACGCCTCGTCTCGGGCATCGGTATGCGTTTCTGGGTTTCCGCCGATGTAAATGTCAGACTTACTGATGCGTGCTATTTCACAGGAAATTAGAGCTCTGCGATTCTTGTTGCAGAAAGGTCAGATAGAATCTTCTCTAATGAAACAGTTTTGACCTGATTAATACATCTCTGCCTGCGACGGAGAAAACATGCACATTATAGCGCCGTAACAGCCTCTTCTCTAGATAGAGCGACACATCCGGGCTAATGTGCATTGATCATTTCGCAATCAGCGAACAGAAGACGAGTCTTTGTTTTCCAACACCCCTGTCCTCATCCATAAAATCCTCTGCACTCATTTGTAAACAAACTGTCATTTGAAATGATGAATGTGTTTCATTTCCTCCAATCTTTGAGAGAGAAAACCGGACCGGATGAAAATGTACTTTGAAAACCGAAGCGCTACGCCTCTCCGTCTAAGCATCGCCAGCTCAATGGTGACAGATATTAACCAAGCAAAGAATTAGGAGAGTGAAATATTCATTCTTTTCCAAACTTGGCTAAGATGGAGAGTTATTGTAGAGATATTAATTGCTCGTGACAGCTGATGACTGGTGGCATGGAACTGCAGGGTAATTAAGGAGGTAGATTAATCATATTTACCGTTCCGGTGGTATCTAAGTGACAGGCCAGAGATAGGCAGACATTCCCCACCGAGATGAAATCGGCTCTTAAACTGCTTACAGGCTCCTAGCTGGAATACACAATGGGCCTGAATGTCACATCAATGATGGCAACATCACATACGCCACAGATAGAAGCACTTGGATGTAAAACGGCTGTGCGAGGAAAGTCGTTTAGTGGATTGCACTGCCATAAAAGACTAATAAACATGCAAGATTCATTCGCCAGAAGTTTTTCTTCCTCCTTAAAAAGGAGAAAAAGCAGACATTTGTGCAAAGCTATAATGCAGCCTAAATGACTGCAAATTGCAAAGGCACTACAGAAAGCACAGCATTTGAGCAGGGAAAACTACAGTAGAGTTTGCATGAACACACAAACCTGCTTAAATCATTTTTAACCACTATAAACACCGCCATTCTGCCAGACACCAGACATGCTACTAATTAAAATGAACCCGTACACTATATATTTTTCAACGTTGAAGTCTGAAAAATGTTCAATCGCATCAGACTCGTTGATAACCTTTTAGTTTCCAGTACTTGCTGACTTGGATCTCAAACATCAGGTCCATAACCACCATAGACATGAGGGGGACGAGTCCCTCCCCAATACTTGGAAACGACTAAACTGTCCTCCTAGTAGTTTCAATTCCTGCGTTGATCCGTTGCCCTCCATTACTCATGGTGTTCTTGTTAATAGGATGACAAAAAGGTTTAAAAGTGACATTTTCAGCCTGGTGATGGCCAATCAGATCAAAGTAGGTGAGGTTTACTGTTCACCAGTGTTTGGAATAACGCCGTTTAAAAGTCGTTAGGTAACTACGTTATTTTTTCAGTAACGGAGTAATCTAACTAATTACTTTTCCCGTCGTTATAACGCCGTTAACATTACTGAACGTTAAATGCGTTGCGTTACTATGCATTGATTTAATAAACTATGTAATACGAACGCACCCCTGGCTCATACAGCGAGTGAGGAGGTGGGTTAATAACGAGATAAGCAATTATGATTGGCTAAGGCAGAGTCATGTGTCTCATGGTAGCCAATCAGAGACAGGGTTTTTACACAGATGCCATCACACGCGCCAGCGTCACCAAACACACACACGCGACGCAACAGCTGAACAGTGTTTCGCAGCCGAAGCAGTGATGGCGAGTCAGGAGCATTCGGATGAAAAGTTGGCATTTTCAAGGTGGAGTTATAAGCACTAATTCAAATTCAAAAACACACTTTTCTTACAAAGATAATACTTGAAGTACAGGATAAAAATAATGGTGCAATAAATATCGAATGTTATGTACGAACACCTGTCTGTTTTACTCATTTCAACTGACTTGTGAAAACTGTAAAAAAAAAAAAAATATATATATATATATATATATATATATATATATATATATTTTTTTTTTTTAAATGCGACAGCTGTATCCATTGATGCAAACAACAATTGTTTTTCTCAAATATGGCCGTTTTGAGCTAGAGAAAGAGAGAGAGAGAGAAGTTGTATGTGTGAATTACCAACATTTGTGCGTATCTCTCTACAAACAATCTTTGTTACCCAATCATTTGTGGGTGAACTATCCCCATTTAATAGAACAAAAATAATCAATACTTAAATCGCTACATTGAGTCATTGCAGCACTGATATATGTGCTAGACAACACTATACAATAAATACAACACACTAGATCTAAAATCTGGAGAATCACTGCATCATCATTTTAAATCGTCAGTTTGACTTGATCGGATAAAATCCAATATTCCTGACTTTTACACTCATTCAGTTCTTTCCCGTGACAAAAGTCTGGATACCCTTGACTTGCGGTTCTGCATTGCACAGCTGGCTCATTAGAAGTGAATTTAAGGATTTTCTATCCAAACAAAAAGCTGATCCTCTGAAAGTCAAAACGGAGAGGATGGATGTCGTTTTATATTGAAACAGACATGCCATCTGTGGTTATGATTATAATATAGTGAATTCACAGGTGAGAGATTGTGTTAGCATGAAATAAAGTAAGAGCAGCTAACAGGTCTACATAAGAAGTAAAAGCATAAATATCCAAGAAATTCCCTCATGTCTCTTCTGCCTCAGCTGAAATGTTTTGCAGTTTGTTACTCTGTAAATAATACAATAATCTTTCTGTGATGACATGCCACCGTTCTTGTAAACGGTTGTGAAACCTTTTTAAATGTTAAATACAGTTATACAGTAGGCCACAAAGGAAAGAAATCAATGTGTGCCAAACAGACAAGCTAACAGTCAAAAGTCTGGCTGCACGAGAAAAAGCATATTAATAAAAAAGATGTTGAAAATAGGAAGAGAAAGATAACAGACGGCGAGAAGAAACTCAGAACTGTGATCAGAGAAGGACAGAAAGAACGAAAGTGACTGAAAAGAGGAAAAGCAACAGTACAGGAAGGAAAGGAGAGCTCATCTAAAAGGAGAAGCATGACTCAGACTGCATGTAGGTGCTGGACGGCACACCTGCTCTCAGCTACACAATTACTCGATTTTCTGCAGTCAGAGCATGAGTCTGGTGACAGATGGACAGTGATACAGCTGGACGATGATGGGATGTCTGTCAGAGCACGAGGGGATCCACATATGGGCACTGGAGCAATAATTGAGAGCCGTTTCCATGTCTGTTCATGTTCCAGCCTGCAGCTCATGCACTGGTACAGTACCTGATGATGGACAGTATGACTTATGTTATATTATATTACGGTACACTGTCAGAAAATAAGTCCAAAAGGTGCTTGTGATTGGTACCCGTTTTAAAAGTACTAATATGTAACTTTTAGGGGTACAAAAATATCTTCTAGTTTATTAATTTATTATTATTTCATGTAAATGAGGTTCTTTCAAAAATCTAGATTTCTCACAAAAATCTAAGATTTACACAAAAATATGGAGCAGCACAAGTGTTTCCAACATTCATAATAATAACAAATGCTTCTTGAGCAGCAAATCAGCATATTGGAATGATTTCTGAAGGACCTCGTGACACTGAAGAATGGAGGAATGATGCTGAAAACTCAGCATTGCATAACAGGGATAAATTAGATTTTAAAATATACTCAAATAGAAAACGGTTATTTTAATTTTGTAATAATATTTCATAATATTTAATGTTTTTTATCATATTTTTTTATCAATTTAAATGCAGCCTTGGTGAGCAGAAGAGATGTCTTTCAAAAGAATGAAAAATCTTTTGAATGGAAGTGCTTACTGTAAAGTCAATGAGAAAATGGTTAAAATATTAAATAGCCAAGTGGTTATTCCGGAGGCAGAAAAATAGGGCATGCAACATAATAAAATATAACATAGAGAAGTAGAGTATTGCATAGCAAAATCATATCTGAGCTGCGACCTCCTGCTCCCTTTTAGCAAAAAAAAAAAAACTAGACCTTTGTGGCTTTTAGTTCATGTCAGTTAGGTTGAGGTCATATAAATGCTAATGCACTCAACAAAAGTTAATAAATATGCATTAAAAATGCATGTTTCTCTTCTGGAAAATGGCTCGTCATTAACCTGATGGGTGAATACAACTTTTTGTCCAATCAAATGCTTATTTGAATAAGGAAGCCCTTCCCACTGATACCACCACCCAATCATGGATCACGACTGACAGGTAAACAAAAAGCTATTGGATATTGGTTATTTAAAAGTAGGTTTCTGACAAAACTTCCTAAAATACATCAAAACAGGGGAACTGCATTCGTCAGGCCTTTTCATCCAGCTGAGAGATGTTCGGCTGAGTAACTGTTCCTGGCAGGTAATGCTGGGACAGATCCAGCTTCATCATGTCCTATTTCCACAAACGTGTGTGCTTGTTGTTGCATTTAAGCTTTCTTGTCATGCATTATTAATCTGGCCTTTCTCTTACATTCAGAACCAAGGGAAAAGGGAGGAACAATGTGACATAAAGTGCATCTTTTCACAGTCAAAGGGACCAAACACAAATAATTTAAAAGACAATTACAGCATGAGCAATAACAAAACAGGTGGCCAATTATTTTGTCCTGCATTGTACAGAAACTTCTGTTTACATTTGGAAATAATTTGGATACTGGGTAATTGGGAACCATTGCAGAGAAAACTGAAGTTGACAATAATGATGATGTGCTTCTTCTCTTGATTACGTGAGACGTCTAAGCACTTTAATAAAGCCTAATTACTATGATATTTATAAATCATCGCTGAGCAGACCTTTCATTCAATGTATCTCCAATCAAGCAATTACTGAATCTCATCTAAGACGTCAGTGCAATTTATTGCTAAACTAACTATATTAAACGATGCAGATGCTTGTTGGAACACAACAGTATCTTACTGAGACCATCATTTGTGCTTCTTAATGAAGATAGAAAAAAATGTATCATGTTTATGGAATGAACAAACAAACAAAAAAATCTCACCTAATATTGTCGGTTTCCTTAGTTTGCATTAACTCTAATGAGGAACAAACTATGCAAATGAGGATTGCAAAACATCAGATAACTTAGTTTGAGAAATGTTTGAGTTTCTCTGATCTCCTATCCCTGGCAAATCTAGAGTAAACACACTCTGAGACATTCATTTGAACACATTTTAGCCGCATGACCTATATTTAAAAAAAACTGCAGCAAATAACCCACAATGCAATTCACTCAACTTGACCTTCCACTTAACCAGTGTTGTACATGACTCTCTCACCTCTCTACTACATAACTCACCAGACAATACTTCTGTTTCAGATCAGGCACTGAAGAATAATTTATAAAGTTTGAGGGCAAACTCAATCTTGAAAAAGCACTGAAAGTGCTGGTAACTTAAAAAAAAAAATCACTATTTGTTGAGACATTTTTCCATATAATTGGACTGCAAATTATGGCAAATTCTGATGTTAATAATAATAATAATAATAATAATTATTATTATTATTATTATTATTATTCATAGATTAATATATATATATATATATATATATATATATATATATATATATATATATATATATATAATATTAAATATGCAAAATAAAAAAGATAATATGTAATTTGTAAATATCTAACAATTAAAAATAATCTATTATTACTACTATTTGCATTAATATGAAAAAACGATCATTGCTTAAATAATAATAATAATTATAATTAAAAACAAAATAATATTTTTTTTAGTTCCATAATGATAACTTGACGTCACCCACTGAATTAAAAATAAAACAGGAGAAGGTCACATCTCTGCTAAATAAATAAATAATCAATCATGTTGCTTAAGGTTTAGTCTTGGGTTTTAGCTTAATCAGAATGGTTGACTGGTTTTACAGCACTTTGCTTTCTTTGAGCTCTCACCATTAATCAGACAGTAAAAATCAGCACAGAGGTGATAAAAAACTAGAGCTTTTATTGAGAAATCCACCATCAGCCATACAAAATCAAAAGTTTTTTTTCCTGTAGACATATGGCAAACGCTCACACACAGCGCAGTGAGCGCACAGCGAGCCGTTTGAGAGGAAGCCAATAGGAATATATCTTTAAAATTAGCAAGCACACTTCAGGTCAGGGGTAAATGGACCAATCACAATCTGATTTGAATGCACTTTTTTCTTCTCAGTGAATAGGGTTGATTAGCGTCTCAGTGGCTAGGCTAATGCTCCTCATTAAGTGATCTAGACTACCCAATTTGCCATTACTGTGTTCATTAAATGGAAATGAAGATGTGTTTTGTTTGCATGCTCTTCACACAGGCAGATGCCCACCTTCACACATCGGCCCTGACCATGTGCTTAGTCAAGGAAAAAACAGCATTTAGTCACAAATGGTATCCCTTACTAACAATTACTACCTCAATTTAGACTGAGAAAATAATTTGCCATCTTAAATAAGCAATTACACAGATGCCCATAAGGGATGAAAGTTCTGGATACCTAAACAAATCAAAATGACACAAGATGAACATAAGAGCTGTGGCTAGTTGTTCACAGCTGGGACGGACACCGAGTCCTCATTATTAACACTAGTAAGAATGCAAAATCGTTGTAAAAGTTACAAAGAAAGCACATAGTTAGAAAGTAAATCACAAAACTGCTGTGATATAAAGATCAAGCAACACTGTGATTATTGCAGTGATTTTAATCCACTTCTTATTTAGACATTAAGTGAAATTAAGATATTTAAGCAACTTTTACAAAAATGACTGCTTTTAAGTTATGTCAGAGGAAGATATTTCCCAGTTGAGACGGCTCAAACATGCATTTTAGTCTGGGAATAGCTTAAGCCTTATCTGTGAAACTGGGGGTAAGTCACTTAAAAACAAATTATTCTTGTCTCACATCACAGAATGCAAAAATCCCTTTTATAAGTTGGCCACAATGTGTGAAAACAACCAGCCTATAATGGTAAAAATCCAGTCACTCATTATTTATTGTTTTATAATTCCAAAAAATCATAAACAGTCTCTCCACACGAGCAGTTCCTGACTATGAAGACAGAGTCGGTGAAAGACCTGCCCATTTGTGACGCTCTCTGCCCTGTTAGCATATACACAGCCGTGAGTGATAAACTGCGGTCTGCCATTACTGTTCTCTTGCTGTAGCTGCTGGAGGCACAATGTCAGCGCCAAAGAGCCATTAAAAGTGTGTGTGTTGGGATGCACCAGCGAACATAGGAGTCTCCATAGACCACTGAGGACATGGTGGTTAACTTTCATTTTTGAAAAAAAAAGTATGCAGGAAAAACCGCGTACTTGGCAACACTGGAAGGGAGGCGGGAGCACCAGCGCATTTTCATTTAAAGGAGACATACACATAAACAGAACATTTGGGCTCATGCCCTAAAAGTGGCAATTTCAAGAAGCTATAAAAAATTATCTGTGGGGTATTTTGAGATAAAACTTCGCATACACACTACGGGGACATCAGAGAATAATTAAATAATTAAATAAAAATACTGTATCAATGCATTCTATGGCACCTTTAAATCCAATTACTCAAATGACTTCAGGAAGTGATCTGGGCCACATACCAGACAAAACTGGACCTATGTAAATTCATCTGGTTGTTGAAACCAGACATGCAAATTTTTCTCCTCCTAAAATATTAAAATAACAAACGTGTGAGAGTGTTTTATAGGCTATATGGCATGTTATGGTCAAATATGACAGTGCTAATTCAACAAGCATTACCATGGATGAGTAGATGAGTATCTCTTCAGCAAGTCCACATGCAAACTTCCATACATTAAACCGAAAGACACGGACGCAAAACACAATCATCTACATGAAAAGTAGTGAGACTAACCTATCTTTTCAGTGCTGATGCCACTCTATCTCCTGTTGTGGTCTATGATCTTGAAATTAGCTGATAATGAATCGAATGCAGCGCCTATCTGTTCCTTTCGTTGACGTGAACTCCATTCATTTTGCATTTAGAGCAGCAATTGAAAATCTGATTTATATCCATTTTACTTAGACACATTTATGTGGGCAAGTGTAAATGGAAACATTTTAACAAATCAGATAGCTATCAGATCAGAGAAAATGTTTGAAGTGACCAGGAATAAATAGGCCTCATATGCATGCATTAGAATTAAATTAGCTTACATTTCCTAGGTAAACCAGCTGCACAGGCATGCAAACCAGCATAAACTAGCCTGGACACACATGGCGAATCTTGCTGTTCTAAGCAGATCTATTCAACACGAGAGACAGATTTCATCAGCATTTCTTATGACACTGGGGTGATGGATAACAGCAGGGAATGTTTGCAGCTCCTCACCGGGTCCTCAGCTAAATGCTCATACTATTTTCTCCACACGCTCTCCCTCTCTCCCTCTCGCCATCTCTCTCTCTCTCCAGTCTCCTCTTCCTAACAGACACCCTAATGGATGTGTGGCGTACACTGAAACATTGTTGACAGCTTCAGTATGCAATTAAGTCCTCAAAAACCAATTACGTTCCTCAACAGCCCTCTTACGTACATTAACTTTGGGCTTTGACAGACACTGAGGAAGTTAACTTGTTGGCAATGAAGTGCCAGACCTCAGAGGCCAGCAGAAACATTCTCACAACTTTGACTAACATTCTTTAGGTTTTTTAAGTAAGGAATATCTGACTCCGGGCTGTTGAATTATTAGAAAATAATGTGTACATCCGAGATCGTGATGCAGCCAAGATGCGAAGCGAGTTTAATACTGTCTTTTGTACTTGAAACGCTATTGTGATTAGGATTCATTTCTTCTAAATCTCTTCCACCGCCTCTGTTGCTAGTTCCAAAACTTCATTTTATACCTAGTAACAGAGGTTTGAGCCATTTATAGCAGACTAATAAACAAGTTTTTAACGAGAGAGAGAGCGAGAGAAAGAGAGA
Organism: Carassius gibelio; assembly: GCF_023724105.1. Taxonomy (NCBI): domain Eukaryota; kingdom Metazoa; phylum Chordata; class Actinopteri; order Cypriniformes; family Cyprinidae; genus Carassius; species Carassius gibelio. The sequence continues at coordinate 26,909,288 of NC_068404.1, forward strand.
GAGAGAGAGAGAGAGAGAGATTAAGCTTGTGAGTTACCTCTAAGAGTCTGTCTCTCAAAATTGTTCGGCAGCAGCGTCTTTAATAACAATGAAACTCTTAAGTTTACTTTCTTCACAACCAGTGTCGTTGTTCCCTCGCTTGTGAGAGATGTCATCTAGCTTTAAATTTGCTAAACTATTTTACTGATAAAATCCCCAGAGTATCGTTAACAAGCGTGTGCATGTTTCTGTACTGTAAGTTATGTAACGTTATGTGCATCTGTGAGGGAGAGATAGAGTATGTGCTTATATAATAAAACGTAATTATGTGGCAAAACATGGAAATGAGCTGTCGTTTTTGTCATATTGCTTACTATATTTATTTGTCTGGCCAGTGTTGTTGTGGGTTTTGGTTATTGTGCTGTTGTAAGAGCTTTGAAATAACAGAAATCATTTGGGCAAGTGATATGGACATATAATGTGGTCCAGAGCTGACTGGAATTACGTTCACCGTGTGTTTCCCTGAAAATAATTGCACACCTTAGAACATTCGTCAACCAATCAGATTCAAGCATTCAACGGCCTCGTATTATAACTTACTTTAGGACTTTTTACTTCATTGTTGTAGGTCTGTATTTATGTAGCACCGTGGTCCTGTGAGGGATGACATTTCGTTCCACTGTGTCCACACATGTAGCGGAATGACAATAAAGCTCAACTTGAACTTGAACTTTTATAATTTTCTCAAAACATTAGCACAGTAATGTTATTTATGCATCATTCATTATTATAATTTTTGTTTTTCAGAAATACTTTAGTTGGATGCTTGACTGACATATTTTAACTTTACTACTGTACTTGCTGCAGAACATTGAGAAAACTTTCAAAAATAAAATTCCCATTATGATCAAACGTACATTCACAATTAAACTAAGATTTTAAACCATTTAATAAACTAGATGTTTTGAGCTAAAATTAGAAATATCAAAAGTGTTTCAAAAACAAAAACAGCGGCTAACTAAAACTAAAGTATTGCCAGTGCTGCATTTCTCATGTTTTAGCTTCAAGTTAAACTAAACCTAAAATTAAATACACACAAAACAAAGCCAAAAAACTCAAACACAATTAATTAAATTACAAACACTTAGGGAAAAGATATAAAAATAACATCAAATTAAATACAATAATAATGAAAAACATTAGAAATGCTCATTCTGAATGTAAAAAATATGTTAAAATGGAACAAAGTGTCAAAAAAAATCACAAATGTGCCATGATGTTTGTCCACACATTATAAAATATTGTTAGTAGAAAAACTACAACTAATAAGTGTGTAAAGCACCAACTAGAAAGAAAGACGTGAACACATTATGATATGGTTAAATAAATCTAAACAAAACAATAATAGTATTTCAACAACAATACTAAAATAACACTGCCATACTCTAAATACAAGGTGTTTGCTAACTAATTACATTACATTACATTTAATGTAAACTCATCACACCTGTAGTAATACTGTCAACACTTTTAAGCTCACTCTGCACAATAAACAACATCAAACAACCCTATCTAGACTGCACAGTGCGAACACATTCATTAATCTTAATGGAAGTGTTGTAGATTTGTCATGTTGCACTGCTTGCTTAAAGTGTCAGTTTGATGTTAAACACACTCTCCAGCCCGCATTCAGGGACCTTGTGATTTACAAACTGAGTACCGGTCAACACGGACCTACGGCTTGAAAATGGAAAGCCGAGACTGTGACGGGCAAATAAAGAAAAAATGTCTTTCTTTTCTCCCTTTCTCTCCGTTGGTTTTCTCAAAGCGCCTCTTAGGTGTCAGACCTGTCTTTGTGATCTCTTAGCAGAGACAGGGACCTGTAAACACGGCACGGTCAGCTCTTTAAGCATTCAGAGCACTGAGGGGATACGGAGAGATTAACCTTCAGTTCTCTTCCTCTGCTGCAGCCTGACAGACATCATTACAGCACAGACAGGAGCAAAGATGGATGACACTCAACAGCTCAGACCTTCACGCAAATTCAACCCGGCACATCAACGGCTCATGTCACCGTTCCATATTGCAATCGCACCTTAAAAACCTGTTATAGTGGACAAGAAATGGAGCGAAATTGTTAGTAAACCATGAGAGAAATGCATTCAACTACACTTTGGTGAATTAGTGAACCTGCAGTGAACTTCAAAGATCTGTGTGTTTGTTTCATTATCTTTTATGGATACCTTGCTGCTGTTGAGGTGCTTGTGAAAAAAAAAAAAATCAATTCAGTCCCAGAGACTAATTTTATTGCTCGTTCATAGCTCATGGGATTTAATGGAGCTCTCTGTTATGTTTCACTGAAGAATCAATCGGCTAAAATACCTTAGGAGACATAAAAATAGAGACAAATGAGTCAATTACTGACATACAGTAAGAGTAGGGTTCATTTCATGCGGATGGCACCTCATAAAACTTTTTGTGTTGGAAAGTAACTTTTATTTGGTCTTGGGAGAATTTGATGAGAAATGTTTGAGATCTCTGATGTTTCATTGCAGATTTGGGTATTTTGACAATCTGCAACATTCTGATCCCGTTTGAAACTCTAGAAAAGACACATTTGAGATCATTGGGTTTTTTTTTTTTCAGGAGAAACATCTGAGAAGCAGGAGACTTAAATTGCATTGATTGTTCATTGGTCATGAGACTTAATGGAGATCTCAGTTATTTGTAGGTTTTGTCTTTGTTGATTCTCCCAAAAATTCCTTAATATAAATAAAACAAATAAATGAGTTGATTTCTGGCGTACAGTTAGTGTTTAGAGTTACAAAAACCCTAACTTAGATGGAAGAATTTGTGAGAAATGTTTTGAGTACATGATGAGATCGCTGGCTTTGGTGTTTGACAAATCTGAGCACAAATTGAGACATTGAGATCTTAGATTTTAGACCTAGATTTTATTTTCTTTAAAAATCTAAAGGAGACACATTTTATTTAGGAGAAACATCTGAAAAGCAGGAGGCTTAAAAATGCCTTGTTAATTCATGTCTCGTGAGACTAAATGGAGCTTTGTCTCAGATGTTTCTCCTAAAATTATTTTAGAGAAATTAAAAAGTACAAATGAGTCATTAGCTGACATGCAGCAAGAGTTTAGAGCTATTAAATGAATGCAAACAGCATGACTTCGATTATTTGGTCTTAGGAGAATCTGATGAGAAATGCTTGAGATCATATTGAGATCTCTGGCTTTTTGTGCTGTTTCTTGACAAATCGAAGTTAGTTTGAGACGCATGTAAAATCACTAAGACTTTTTATTTGTATTTTTATCAGGACATACCCAAGAGACGCAGGAAAAAAGTTCTGCATTTAATCTTGAGATAATAAAGAGATTTCATGTGATTTTTCTTTCCTACGGGGTGGGATTTTAGAAACACTAGAAAATCTAGATGATACATTAAGTACCACAATACATGACTGAGAAAAACCACAAGAAAACACACTGTGATTCTGCAGCAGTCTGAGGGTTTTCTGTGGTGAAAAGGATTTATAGAGAAAGACAATTACTGAGGAAAATTCGGTCTTCAAATCCCTCTTGGCACGGCTGCTATGCTGCTTTATTTGAAGGCTCTAAACTGCATTTCATTTTTCCCATTTGCTCTAATGAGCTTATTTCATATATAGAGGAACAATCAATCAGTAAAAGGTGAATCACTCATGGTTTGGTGATATATGTGCTGGATTGAAAGGACATCAGTAAAGGCAATAAATCACAGCGTTCCTAATTGCACACTTGGGCTGTGCGGGTGGAGCCGGTCACCTTGCTGAAGGGGAAAACATTTGTCTAATCAGATGGTGGCTGAGCCCCTGTCGGCCCTTTTCACTGTGAATCACAATGACCCTCAGTGACCTTATGTGACCTTAGGATTAATAAGAAGTGAAGCCAACTGCTAATGAGTGAGCTGAGGAAGTAGAGGATACACACTTACACACTTTGACTCTGACAGAAAACCGAGTGAGCTTTTACATAGGAAGCATTTTAAGGCATCGTGACTCAAATCAAGTTGCACTGAACGCATGCATATTTTCTGATGAGGACAATCTCATAATGCATTGCAACAAGATCAAAACAGACAAGAAGCATCTCTTATAAATAAAAATATATATACTGCACACTTCAGAGTTCAAAAGTTTTTGCAAGAGGTCTTTTATGCTCACCAAGGATGCATTTATTTTATTAAAAATACAGAAAACAAACAGTAACATGGAGAAATATATATATATATATAAACAGTTTTGTGTTTGAATAGATTACAGAATGTAATTTATTCCTGTGATCAAAGCTAAATTTTCAGCATCATCACTCCAGTCTTCAGTTTCACATGATCCTTCAGAAATTATTCTGATTTGATGACCAAGAAACCAGTTAGTTACATCTCTAATTTGCATTTAGTTAAGTTGAGGCACTAAAATTACTAAATGGAGATAAAATAAAAAGTAAATTAATTAAAAATAAATTAAACCTAAATAATAAAATCAATAAAAAAATATTCAAATAAAACAAATAACAAATTAAAATGAAAACAAAACATATACTGTATACATAAATAAATAAAATAATTATAAATAATTATAAATAATATTTAAAAAATGTCATACAAAAACTATAATACTATGCTTTTGTGTGTGTGTGTGTGTGTGTGTGTTTGTGTGTGTGTGTGTGTGTGTGTGTGTGTGTGTGTGTGTGTGTGTGTGTGTGTGTGTGTGTGTGTGTGTGTGTGTGTGTGTGAGTGTGTGTGTGTGTGTGTCTTGGACGAAAACTAGTGACCAGTGGTTGTCAAGCTTCACAAAAAGCATCACTTTTTACACACCACTATACTGTACCATTTTCAAATTCTTCTCAAATCCCATGATTTGGTAATAAAATCATGGATTGATTAGGGAACAGACTGAAATCTAAGTCATTTCAGAAGACTTGCAATGCTCATACACTAATACAGTGCTTCTTGTGTCATATTTAGTGCTTGTGGCCATAGTCTGCTCTCATTGTACAGAAAGAGCAACTACTTGTGTAACACAAGGAAAAAAGATCACTTACACATCCGAAATAACATTAGGGTGATGCTTTCAGTTAATGATGACAGCATCTTCAATTTGGGGTGAACTATCACTTACCATATACAGGATGGTTGGGCTCTAGTGAACATGCCTATCTCGTCAGGGACCGAAAGCAGACATTTTCAGAGAAATATATGAGAGAAAAATGGACTGCATCACCCTATGCGTCTGACATGCATGACTGACCAAGCTCAAACTATCCTCACGCTGGTGAACACGGCATGTTTGTACCCAGATAACACACACACACACACACAAACACACACACGACCAGGAGTGAACTTTTTACTGTGTAAAGTGTGTGAAAGTCCATCACTGAAAACTGCGATTGAGCTGAGATTGGTATTGCTTCAGAAGCTCAGAAAATGCCAGTATGATTACAGTGACCTATCTTTCTCTCTCTCTCTCTCTGGAGCTCAGCGGTGCGTGTTATGACCGTTATTCTCCTGCACAGGAGGTGTGTGATGAAAACGGCCACCCGTAAGCTCTGATTCAGCATTTCATAAAGGCTTTATCTCTGAATGAAGCTCTATCGGTGTTGTTTACAGTGGCTGTGGCAGACGGATAACCTCTCTCAGAGGAAGAGCTGCATTCAGTGGGAAACCTGCAGTCTGAGAGCCACAGACACCGCCAAACGCAACTTAAAATTGGCTTAAGCAAGTGAATAAAACTGAGTTACCCAAAATCTGGCTGCTATTGTTATTAGGAAATGCAACATTATATGGTTGAATCCACAAGCATGCAAACAAAACAGAAAAGAGTGAGCTTGAATTGAGCTGCTGATTTTCCGCTAAAGCTAATTCTCATCTCATCACATCATTTTAGAGTCCAGAAATTCAGTCCTAAATCAGACTTATTAAAAATTCAGTGTTATTCTCCAGCAGCATCAAATAATAACATTTCTAACAGGATGGCGTGCTGATGCTTTACTGTTTTTAGTTTTTCAGTCATTTCTGCTAAATGGAGTCTATCGGCAGGACACGTCTTTTCAATGAAAGGACAAGTGCAGAAAGCCATTTCTCACTTTCTCTTTAGCTCCTGGTTTTATTTCTCAGATATAAGCCCATTCTGACAGCAGAGAGCCTTTAACAAGTGATGACGTCCTGCACGGAGGCCATGCATATTCACACGCCACTGACAGTCCCAATTTCTGCTCAATTCCCTCCAGCTCGCCGGCTGTACAAAGGAAACCTTCTGCCGTCATTAAACCTATACCTCATCATGCCTCTAGGAACCAGACGCGATTTCTCTTCAAATGGACGGACCGCTTGGTTCCTAACTTTGAAGTCCCAAATGGCTTCTTTCTTCGGCTGCCAATTTGGCTTTCAGACAGTCTGGCCTCTTGGCTCTCTGCTGCAGGGTCCGATCAGACTTTTTTGTTTTCCATCTCTCTGTCTCCGGTCTCCTAAGTCCGGAACGGGATGCTTTCATCCCACCCTGACAATCCATGACCACCACAGTGCACTGTGAAAGAGCCTTTTCAAGAAATAGTTCACTCAATAATGAAAATTCGGCTTGTGTTTACTGACCCTCATGCTGTTCCAAACCCTGCCATTTTTGTCTGTGAAACATGAAATGAGAATTTCAATGCATCATGCAGGCTTTTTTCCCAATAACATTTCATATCAAATTTCAAGGACTAAAAAATAAAAAAATGAAACTAAGTCATCATTTACTCTGGTCATCGAAACCTGTATGACTTTCTGGTCACATACAATAATGGGATCAATTATCGCTATTAACTAACTAGTAAAAAATTACCAAATTACCTAAATTGCTGCTTATTAATTAGTAGTTGTTAAGATTATGTATTAAGAGATCTAAAATATGATCATGCAGAATAAGCATTAATATGTACTTTATAACATTAAACAGTCAATATGCTAGCAATTTACATACTAATAAACAACTAGTTAATACTAAGAACTGGTCCCTAAATTAAAGTGTTACCGACTTTCTTCTGTGATGATAACACCGTACTGCATCATATTTACTGAACGAAGTCCAATACTTGTTGCACTGACCAATCTGTGTCACTGACAGAGGCCACTTTGCTCGAGCTCATCTCAAATTCTCACTAAATGTGCATGTTGTAGCTTTTTATTTTTTGTCAGGTTACAACTATTTGTAGGATTCAGAAATGCAAAAGCATTCAGAAAATGATTTTGTTGGGCAAATGCTGATTTTTGTTTTTGATAAACTTGTATTTATGTGAAATTTGTATGCTTTAAATGGAGAATTTGTAAGTTAAATTATAGATTTGTAATACTATATATATGTGACCCTGGAGCACAAAAGCAGTCTGAAGTCTCTGGGGTATATTTGTAGCAATAGCCAAAAAAACATTGTATGGGTCAAATCTAAATCAGTCAAAATTATTAGGATATTAAGTAAAGATCATGTTCCATTAAGTTATTTTGTCCATTTCCTACCGTAAATATATCAAACCGTAATTTTTGATTAGTATTATGCATTGCTAAGAATTCATTTGGACAACTTTAAAGGCGATTTTCTCAGTATTTGGATTTTTTTGCACACTCAGATTCCAGGTTTTCAAATGGTTGTATCTCGGCCAAATACTGTCCGATCCTAATAAACCATACATCAATGATGTATAAATCTAAATGTAATTTTCTTTTAGGTTTTGTGGTCCAATATTATTATGTTGCTTCTGGCACGTGATGCTTTGAAATGTCCTTTAGTCGGCAAAGTTTTGTGTAAAGTTTTGTGAAACAGAAGAACAGAAATCTTTCAGTTTTTTATTAGCCTATGTATTCTGTTGTATGCATTGTGGCAGTTCAGATACATCCAGTAAAAGGTTAATGCATCGCAGTCGCATATGAACAGAATTCAACCAAAATGATAGCGATAACAAAAGCAACATGAGATTAAAAACGTTTTCTGAAGCAACCATGTCACTTTAGCTTGCTTCTACAAGTTTTCTAGCTCTTTTGTTCCAACCTGAGTTTCAAGGTGAGCTACATCATGAGTTTACATCAGACAAGCCAGATATATATGGAGCTAGTTAAACAATGCAAACATCAATATATATTAGTTCAGAAACCATGCACTACATGAAAGTGTTTGAGATCTTAACATACAGTAATATTGTGCAAAGAACTGCACAAGAAATTACTATTTAAGTCTTTATACAGTACTTCAAAAGTTCACAAGTCAATCAGTGTGTTACTTGCTGTTTCTTTGTGGTTGTGCAATTTACAAACAATTTCAATGGTTTCAAAGTGTGCTTTCAGTGTAGTGTTCATTTCATCTGGATCCTGCACTGAATTGTATGAATATTTTTTTTTCATAATGACCCCATGTCGAAACTTTTTTTCTCTCTTACTTCCTTTGTGTGTCTTTGTGTCACAAAAGTTTATGTTCCTCATGTATATTTATGGAAACACTGCACAATGGACTACTTTTATGGCTTTTTTAAAAAACCCTTTTTAGATATTGTCAAATGAATTGTCACCATATGGTGGAAAAAGCTGCATAATGATTTAAAAACCTTCTCTTGTAGTTTTCCACTGATAAAACATCTTATTTGTTTGGTGCAACACTCCTATATTTTTGTATATTTGAGGACCAAACCTCTTGGTCCTCCTTCACCCAGCATTCATCTCCCCACCGAACCACTTCTATTATCCACACTGTTACTAATTGATGCAATTATCTTTCTATTTTTGCTGAAGGTCTGCTAAAAGCAGGCACGTTTTGACGGATGAGCCATTCATGAGGAGCTAGGCTTCACTGACTATCTTTATAGCTAACAAGAACAACATTTTCTGATGTCTGGGAAAACTGCTTTCTGCCCTGTGTAGTTTGAGAGCAGAGAAACAAACCAGAGGTACCGACTCCACTGACTTAACAACAGTTTTCCATAGCGTGACAGTATCTTTGCTGTTTTTAAAACAATGTATGTTTCCTGTAACAAGCTACTTTTATCGACGAGCAGTAAACATAGTGTGTCAATAAATAGCGCTGCTGTTTTTTGTCACAGGGCTTTACAGCCGAGCTGAGATGATAATCAAACATGAGCTCCTAAAACGTCTTTTCTCACTTTCATTCAATTGAATAAGTTCATTTGAAACAGTTCATGTAAATAAACAAGTAAAAAAAGATTTACAGTTCAGCATTGTGTTTTCGACAAATATTTAGACCTAAATTTAATATTTATGTGTGTGAATTGCATATAAAATTTCCTTCCATTTGAATTTCACAGTTTTTACCTAATACTCGTAATGTGATACATTTTTGTCAGACACATATAAATTAAACATTCCTTGTTCGGCCAATCACAATGCACTGAGTGAGCTGTCCAATCAGAGCAGAGTGCGCTTGTCAGAAGGAGGGACTTTGTAGAGAACAATGTGTTTGAGAGAGGCGGGGCTTAGAGGATCTACACTAATGTACAGCATTTGAAAAATTTGTTTTTTGAACATTAAAGCATGTCCACATATTCTGTTACACCAAATAAAATAGCATCATATGACCCCTTTAAATGTTTCCACTTATTTCGGTAAAACATCATCCTTTAATGCAAATTGTTTTTTGTATCATGTAAACACTGTCTGATTACTAAAAATGATACAACGATGGGTATGTAGTTTAGAGACATTACCTCCATCCACTGCTTTAATGTAGTTCTCCACTTTTGTGTGGATGACTTGACTGTGGTTGAACTCCTTTACATTATGTTTAGCTACAGTTAATGGAAGCGACAGTTTACAACAACACTGCTGGTCCATGTTGAAGGTAATTGCAGTTTGTTCACTACTTTGAAAGATCATGAAGACTACTTTCGCCCAGGGACCAAAAGGGTTGCAGAGGCTTTGAAGATAAGCAGCGATGCACTCCTCCCGGGAATTCAATTCCATTAAGCGCAATTCCTTTAACAGTATCTCTTAATAAATCAATACCAATTCCAGACCTCCAGGTAATTCCAATCAAAGGCCGCTATTTAAACTAGCCTAAACGCAGCGGCATTTACTTTCAGGCTTGTCTGTGCCTGACAGAAGTCTTTAACACTGATTTTCCCCGGTTACTCATCATTCAGAGCCCTGCTGAACACATTGAGAGCTTCAGGACTGTATAAAATCAACATGAAATCACAACGGACCCTGTTTGTACTACCTTGTTAATAGACACTCCCGGTGTTATTGTGCACGATTCTCCTTTAACGTACTGCATCTAGGCATCTGGGTTAAACATCTGGACTGGTGTGCTGAAGCACAAAAACAAAAGCATTAGCAATTAATCGCAACAAGAACATTTGATACCGTCATATCCCTATTAAGGATTGAGGCGAAATGCACATTGAGCCTGGTATTTGTATAAAGGATAATGCACATTTTGATGATCATTATTGCTAAATAAACCTCGGTAGTGTGATCTGATCTGTATTATCCCGAAGGGGTTTATTTTACGATAATGACCATCTGACTGCACATTATGCTGCTCATTATATGGCTACTTAATAAATAAATATGAGCATAAATATGTAGTTGTGAGAGATAAATTATTTTATTATATAACATTAGAGAGAGCACAAAATGATAAGAAACATAAAACTTGTGTAAACAGTCAAATATATACTTTTGTGAAATTATGTGAAACTATTCGGTACATATAGAAACATAAATAATAGTAATTTGAAATGCAACTTACAAAACAAAATATGAAAGTATATATTTTTATTTAGGAAATTCTGTAATATATCTCATTTTAAGTTTGTATTTAAATATATATATATATATATATATATATATATATATATATATATATATATATATATATATATATATATATATACATACACACATGTGTGTTTGTGTGTGTGTGTGTGTGTGTGTATTATGCTTATTTATGTAGCTATGTATGTATTTAAACATAAAAATATACATTCAAAGTATAAATTGCTTTTAAAATGAAATTGATAATATTCATAATTGTTAAAATAATTTATGTAGATAATAATATTATTTATAAATGTTATCTCAGAATATATATATATATATATATATATATATATATATATATATATATATATATATATATATATATATATATATATATATATATATATATATATATATATATATATATATATATATATATATGCATGTAATAAATAATTCATTCCAAAATTTAAATTGAAATACAATTTATATAAAATAGTTGCATATGATAATTTCAGATAATTGTATATAATGTAATTAAATAATAATAATAATAATTAAAGGTAAAAATTTAGAAGCGGAAGTAAAAATTTATCAATGTTAACAACAATAATTTTGATATAACTATTTTACTTATTTTATTTTGTTTATACTGATTATTTAATATTGTATTTATAATTAATATTTATGTATATTTGTATGTGTATGTGTAAAAAAACAAAAAAAAACTAATACTAATAAACGGTATATCATCATTACAGTTTACAGTATCTCATATGCTATTTCACAGAAAATTGCACAGTGGCATTACCACTAGCCATAGATGCTGGTTAGTGTATGCCGCAGCAATCAATTTAAAAGAGCATTCAGTGGAAATAACAGACCCGCTGAAAGCAAATCTTTCAAGCGAGGCGTTACATTTGGCGGTAAATCAAATCAGCAGGCTGTTAAGGGTCATCCACTACATATCTGACTGATAAAGCCACAGCCTGAGGTTACAAATGCAGACCGTACCATCTCAGGCCAAAGATAACAAGAGCGGCTCTGGCTGCGAGACTCTCACTGCTCCAGCACCTCATCCAGCGAGCGAGCGCTTGACCGGAGCGCCGAGCAGACAGTCTGAGGATGATGGTGGCTTACAGCGCACCATATGTCACTGCCGCCAAGATCTTCTCATCCCTGTGAGCCATGCCAAGTGGATTTTCTGTCCAGTCAACCTAGTGCTCCCGAATGGCTGTCGGAATATCAATTACTGTGCTTCGTCTCTATGATCTGCGGGGAGTGAAGTCAGGGCTGGGATGACACACTGGGACAGGGAGGGCTAAAGCGCTCTTATCTGACAGAGCTGCATGAGATCTGGGAATTAAATCTGCCGATAGCAATCAGAACACACTGATCTCTTTGAAAGAGTTAAAAAGGTTTAAGAACCAAATAAAACGCACAACAAAGAACATGCATACAAGTGAAGGGCCTTTCTGTGCCAATCAATCATTCTTCCTTAAATTAATTGGAAAAGAAAAAGGTGTTACAATGGTTTTATTGACTGTAGTTTTTATTATTATTATTATTATTATTATTTAACATTAAAAAATAAGTATAATATATGAAATTTGCAGTATGATTATATATATATATATATATATATATATATATATATATATACATATATATACACCAGTCTACATCACTAGGTAACACATTTGCATAATCTCCACCTGCCTGTGAAATATGAACATTCTGCCCTGCCCACAAACATCTTTTTTTATCTTTAAAGGAACAGTTCACCATAAAATTGCCATTTTATCACCCACATGTGGTTTCCATACAACTAAAATTGGAAAAAATGGACAAAAGGAGTATAAAAGTGGTGCTCTGCATAAGTCTTCTGAAGCAACACAACAGCTTTGAGTGAGGAAATGTTGCGCATGACTTGGAATATAGTGTCACATAGACTATTTTTATGTCGCTTGGCAATAGAAATTACCATCCACTTGTTGTATGGAAAAGATCAGCTGTTATATTACTGCCTCCATTTGTGTTCCATAGAAAAAAAGAAAATAATATGGGCCTGAAACGACATTGAGGGTGAGTAAATAATGACAAAAAAAATCATTTTTAGGTGAACTGCTCTCTTTAGCAGCGGAGCGGATGACAGATGTGTTGTATGTGTGTGTGGTTGCGTGAAGCGGGAGAAGGTGTGAGGTAGGACGTGTTCGGGGATAGTTCTCTGGGTGTCTCTGAGGCAAGCACTGGAGCTTTGATCCTCCCTTTCTCTTTCACCGAACTGATGAGATGAGACTGCAGGAAGACTGCCTGCCTCGCATCAAATACTCTCTCTCCTTTCTATTCTCTCTCTCTCGTTCTCACACTTTTTTTCCTCATTCTTTTTTTTTTTCAATCAGTCCGCAAGTTACATGATATGCTCTCACCTTTTCTCACTTTCTCAAACTCTTCTCTCTCTCATTCTCACACTCATTTCAATCTGCTTTATGGTCTACTTCAAAACCCAGCAAGCTGTCTGCATAGGCATCGTAGTTGTGTTTCCATGAAAAAAACAAGGGTGTGTTTACACTTGATTCGAGGTTTGATTCGATTAAAACTAATTCTGGTGAGATTGCTGTTAGTTTGGTTCATTTGAATAAGGGTGGACACTGGTATCCAAATATCGGTGTGGTTCGACTGAGGGTGTGTTTACACTTCAGTTCAGTTCTCTTAGTTCTTCGTTCACACTGTGACTGATGTAAACGTTCTTGCTTGAAAATAATACCTGTAATGCTTTGTTAGTCATCATAATACAAAAAATATTCAACAAAAGAACAAAGTTGATTATACATCGTTATAAAAATTTTGTAAACAGTTCAAGGCAATAAAAAAAGCACAGTTCCACTTAGTATTCCATTATGACAAATGCTATAATATTAAAAACTCATGATTTTTAAATAAATAATATGGCAAATGCATTGCATTAAGATTAGTGAACAGTGATTAGTGAAGTCCACCCAAGATGGCAGAAGCAGTGAGGGAAATGTAATAATAATAATAAATATAGATAAATATATTTTTATATACTCACAGGAAAAAAATAACAATAAAAAAATCCAGGCAGATAATGCTAGTAGTTTCTATTAATATCTAATAATAATAAAAAAATATAACAATAAAAATCATGTACACTCAATGGCATAGTTTTGGTTTGAACGTTTTTGGTAAACTGTTTTAGTAGAGTCCCAGTCATGCTCACTAATAAGGTTTATTTGTTTATTTGCTTATATATTTATGACTCGAGAACGAGTCAGTTTTTTGTTCGTTATCTGGCTCGGCTCAATGTTCATCTTCATCTCTCTCTTCACAGCAGTTCAGTCAGTGTAGTGTTTGAGTGCATGAATTACTCCGGGATATTGGTTTGTTTGAACTCAGAAGGAGTGTCAGCCACATTAAAAAAGTTAACAGCTTAAGTCATTTGTGGATTAATGCGTATTGGAGATAGGAACCGTTTAAAATTATTCAGTTTGATTTTTTGAAATGGTCCAAGAAGATCCGGTTACATCGAATGATTCGTTCGCGTACCGGATATCACAAACTGCTTTGTTTTGAACTCTCTCACAACAGACACGGAAGAGAAGACAATACTGAATAAAGTCATAGTTTTTGCTATTTTTGGACCAAAATGTATTTTTGATGCTTCAACAAAATTCAAACTGACCCTCTGATGTCACATGGACTACTTTGAAGATTGTTTTTCTTACCTTTCTGGACATGGACAGTATACCGTACACACAGCTTCAATGGAGGGACTGAGAGCTCTCGGACTAAATCTAAAATATCTTAAACTTTGTTCCCAAGATAAACAGAGGTCTCACGGGTTTGGAACGACATGAGGGAGAGTTACTAATGACATAATTTTGATTATTGGGTGAACTAACCCTTTAAGACTGGTTTTGTGGTCCATGGTCACATTTATTGATGTGTCTTTATGCTTATTACAGTATTGTTTGATAAGTTTAGCAAAGACTATTGAATGAATTTGATAGGAATTCTCATGATGTGCTTCGAAATGCTCAGCAGGGGGAAAAAATCCAATCTAGTACATAAAGGCAGAGTATAGAGTAAACAGAGAAGGGCAGGTTTGAAAGAGCTCCTCTCTCTTTGTGGTGTCTGTCACTGCAGGCTGGGAGCTGGACTCTTGCATCACTCTCACACATTGTCCCCTCGCTGACAGACAGACAGACCTCTAACATGTACACAGCCAAATTAAATATGACGGCTCCTTTGAGTAAACAAACTCTCTAGACTGGAATGCCATGAACGTCTGAAATAAGAACGCATGGTCCCTTCTCTGGGTTTGTCTTTTAAATTAAATTAATTTTCTCTCGCTCAAACTGTGTCCTGTGCAAGTTCAATCCAATCCATGTACACAATATATATATAGGGCTATATGACCACGTGAATATTTAGAATCATATGCTGTTTTTGTTAGTTTAGATCAATTGTCCAGAAGGGTTTGAACAAAACTGTTAAACCAGATTATTTTCAAATCATCCAAACACCTGAATCATTTCTAATACTATTAAATTACAGATCCATCTTTGAAATCTGATTGGTTGAAAACCGGAGCAGAGAGATTTGCGCTCATGCACTGTATTAATGTGCTTTCGTGCTATAATGCACGCAACATACATGGATTTTTCTTATTTTGTTTTTAATGACCCACCCAAACCCGCATCGCAAATAAAGTGACAATTTCTTTACCGCCCTCAACCCGACTCACGGGTTACCCGTGGGTTATGAGAAGACCGTTGCATCACTAGTTCACACAGGTTGAAGGCATACAGACATATAGACCTTAGACTGAAGCAACCTTCAATATTTATATGTATGTGTATACTAATGCACAATCAAATTTTTATTAATTTTTATTTTTTTTTATTTTTTTTATTTTTTTTAAATTTATAAATTTTATTAATTCTAACTATTTTTCACCTTGCTTCCAAATAAATAACTACAACAATAGCTCATGGTCTGTAAAAAAACAAAACAAAAAAAAAAAAAATGTTCCTTTACTATATATGTTGAAAACTAATCAATATAATGTGACATTTAATGTAATTTTGCAGTAAAATATTTGTTAAAATTAAGTGAAAATTAACAAGTCATCTTATGATTTACAGTAAAAAATTCTTGTGAAGCATTTTTCTTTTCTTTAATATAACTGTTTATTCTTAGTTAGTTCATTTCAGTTATACAAAACAGTTTATATTGTTTACTGCATTATTTTAGTGCCAGGATTTTATATTAGTGTGCACCTTCTATATTAGTCACCTCAGCTTGAGGAAAAGTTATTTTGAACTTTGATTTTTACATGTGTCTTTCTTATAACCACATGTTTTGGTGGTTGTACGTTACAACTTATGTTGTTAGAATAATGTTTATTGCATTATTTTGGTGCTATGATTTTATATTTGTGTGCAACTTCTATCTAAACATTCACATCAGCTTGTGGAAAAGCTTTCCACATGTTTTTGGTGGTTATCAGTGCATTATAAAGATTTTGGTAATTCAGTGTGTTTGTATATTAACATTAAATCAGCTAATGAAATATGTGTGTTTATGGTAAATTGTTCAAGCCATAAATCATAAATATGACCCTGGACCACAAAACCAGTCATAAGGGTATATTTTTTATAAATTGAGATTCACACATCATTTGCAAGCTTTCCATTGATGTATGGTTTGTTAGGAGGACAATATTTGGCCGAGATATTTGGCCAGATTTGAAAATCTGGAATCTGATGGTGAAAATTTTTTTAAATTAAAAAAATATATATATATATTGAGGAAATCGCCTTTAAATTTGATTAAATGAAGTTCTTAGCAATGAATATTACTAATAAAAAATTACATTTTGATATATTCACAGTAGAAAATCTACAAAATATTTTCATGGAACATGACCTTTACTTAATATCCTAATGATTTTTGGCATAAAAGAAGAATCGATAATTTTGACCCATACAATGTATTTTTGGCTATTCCTACAAATATACCCCAGAGACTTAAGATTGCTTTTGTGCTCCAGGGTCACAAATGCTGTTGATAAATGTTCCTATTGCACAATAAAGTTCTGGCAACCACAGCTTTTTTAGATTTCTTTAAAGTAAAAAACAGTGATATATCACAAGTTAGGTTTCAGTGGAACTGCTAAACCCCCCCCCCCCCCCCCCGCTCTGGAAATCATTTGCCTCATTAAAATGCTTCAGTCAAGCAAAAACAGACATAAAGAGCCTCTTGTGCCCCAGCATTGCCACAAAACATCCCAAACATCTGTGAGAATTATTCCCCGGGTCAGAATTAATGGGCGCACTCCTTTACATTCCTGGAATCCGGTCGGAATATTTGAAGCGGCGTGCGTGACGTTGCCGTGGCCACCTGGGCAAGACTGCCGGAGTTCTGTTGTTTCCAGGCGACAGCTTGCTCTTGGTTTCACTGTCATTAGATTTGGAGCACCTGACCTTTCGAATCCCAGCTGTCAGAGAGTTGATCATATCTAAAACCGTTACACACTGCAATTAGAGCCGGCCAGTTCTGAACCAGGCAGATTCATTTGACAGACACAGACAGATACCGTGCGCGAGAGAGAGCCATTAAACACAGCAGGACTCAAACTCGCCTGTCATGTGGGAGTCAGTCCAAAGATGCTGGTTTAAAGCGAAGATTGAATTAGCAAGAAAGGAAAAGAGTAGAAAGATCTCTCTGGCAGCGGAGCAAAGGAATGATCCACCCCTTACACAGATGAAAGAATGACCGGCGAGGAGCAGTCAAATCTTTGAAGCGTGATGCGTAACTGATAACGACTCGAACCAGGCGAAAGCGCGGCTGAAATATTTATCCAGCCGGGGCTTGGAGGGACCGGGGGACTCTTCGCTGGAACGGAGAAGAGAGGCCAGCGCTCGGTCCCTCGAGGGCCGTCGGCTCTCACGAGCTTCGCTCGTTTGCTCTGTGACTTCACAAATGGCTGCGAAACATCTGACGAGACTCGCTGCCAGCTTAATTATGCATCTTTGCCATGTTCAAAAAATAAAGTGGTATAGCATGAAAGAGAGAATCAGAGAGGACAGAAAGATGGAGAAAATGTCTAGAGAGACTCAAATTCAAACTAATGATGGTTAAAGAAAGGCTGAAAGTATAGAAATCACATATTTAGATGTCCAATGTTGTTTAACTAAAGCAATCTTATTTACTGTAGATGTATCATCTGGAATTTTTAGTAAACTACTATGGTTTTTGTATGCTTCTTAAATTACTATAAAAAATATACATATATATTTGAGAATATGACTAAAGGCTGTATTTAGCTGCAGTGTGTGTGGTGCATTGACTCAAGTGTTCATGAATACACAAATATACACACGCTAAAGCAAAAATCATTAGAAGATAAATTTGGACATTTGTGTCTATGGAAACAAATCCTTCACAAAGAAATGTAATTAACACATATCATTACAGTTAAGAAAATTACTGTGAAAAATCCAGTGAGTTCACACTTACAATAGCTTCATGGCTACGGGTCAGTGGTCTGCCTTGTCGGTCACAGTGTGTGTTTATTACACTCTCAATAATACAGGTACAGAAGCTGTGTCTGGGGCAGCACCTTTACAAAAGGTACTAACATGTGTCATGTGGCTAATAATATATAGGTACTAAAATGCACTCTTTAGGAGCACCTATTTAAGGCACAAAGTGTACTTTTTGAAAAGATACCTCCACATGAGCTTTTGTACCATTTTTTTTCTGAAAAACAAAAAAGATGGCCTAATGTATTAGAGGGCTGCACAACTGATCTGATCATAAGTGAGATAAATACAGTATCAAATATCAAATGTCATTCTAATTCGCCAAGGAATCAATGTTCTTGCCACTAAAAAAAATTAATTCAGAAGGGTTAAATGTTTGAATTTGAATTACAACATTACATTAAATATCATATCATGACTGATTATCAATGCAATCACTCAGAACACAAACATGTTTTCCAAATCATACATTACATTACTGTATGTGGGCAGAAACTAATCATACAGAACGGTGAAATCACTCAGTAACATGTACTTTTAGTTTGTATTGAAGTGCACATGAATTACACTTAAAACAAAAACTGAATAGAATTACACTAAATAAAAAACTGTCTTCAGGTTGTTTAACTCCAATGGTCCTGCACATGTTTTAGAGAGAGTCTATTAGAGAGGAAATGATGCGAATGGGATGAGAACTGAACATGAGGTCAAAGAAATATTAGAAGTCAGATTAAAACAGAGCAGGCTGAGCAAAGGTCTTTAATTTAACACGATAGCTCATCGCACGCATGCATGCACACGGGTGTCTGCAGGAAGACAGAGCATGTGTGTGTGTGAGTGAGTGTCAGACAGGCAAGCAGATGTGGCCTGCCTCATTAAAATGACAGCTGGATATTGAGCACACTTGCTGACCCTGTGGGCCGTTTGCTGAAATGGATGAGAGTGCATTATGGTCATGTCTCATAATTGAGCATCTGGACTCTGTAGAATCTCGAGCTTGTCATTTCTGCATGATCTCTGAGCGTGCACACACACACACACACACACGCACTCACACACACACACACACACACACACACACACACACACACACACACACACACACACACACACACACACACACACAGTACTGCAGCTGTTAATCCACAAACAGGCTACAAGCCCTGCTGCAACGTAATCGCATTTCCCCATGTTCGCTGTATATTTACAATGCAGACAAGTCGGATGCTGGTTTAGCATGTTTGGAGAGCTCATCTAGAAGTTCAGTTGTTTACAGTAATGGAGAGTGGAAGTCTGCATGTTAAACACTGACCTTTCGAACAGATCAGACGCAGCAATGCATATTCTGCTTTCTAAACATTATGAGATGCAAAACAGGAACAGGACCATTATTGGTAACTAAACTAAAAACATGATGATCTTTTTGTTACTTGATTCAAATAAAATATAAAAAACTAACATATTTTGATAGAAATTAATAATTTTTATTTAGTTTAAAATTAAGTGCTGAAATAACTAATACCAAACTAAACAAATACACAAATAAACTAAACTTTAAATACTAAAAATGTTAAAAAACTTTATATCAGTGATAACAAATTAAAACTAATAAATCCTAATTTAAATGTAAAAAGAAAAAAGAAAAATGACAAGAACACGAAACTTTAAAATGTATGTGAAAGCCAAAAATTTAATAATAATAATAATAAAAATAAATAGTCTATTTATGATACTAATTATAGGAATGGAAATAGGAAGTTTGTTTCTGACTGCAAATCCTTGTGATGATACTGGTTGCTTGATATATAGTCTGTTTGTTTGTTTTGAGTAAAGTATGAATTACTAATGCAAAATTCTTTTCAGATCTAACTGCACACTGTTATATAAAAAAGTCTAAACTAAAAATAAACTCATACAAGTTGAAGAGTGATAGATGTTAGTCTGGTTAGATGCAATACTGAAATTATGCCCACTATATATATATATATATATATATATATATATATATATATATATATATATATATATATATTGTTACATGCAACCAACATAGGAAGATTTGTTGTCTCATTATTCAATTCAACAATTTGACAGGAGGACTAGCTATGCATATTTGCCCTTTCAGTTGCACGCATTACCCAGAATCCTTTACACTTTTTTTCAAAGACAATCAGGATATAGTATTCAAGGACATGGGAAGATCAAATTGATTCATTACCATTTTTCACATTACTAGTACAGTAGGTCCCAAGCCCGGCCAAGTCAAATCTTTGCATGCACCTCAAGGAGGCTTACAGGAGGATAATTACTCTATAATGTGATATGAGTTGTATAATAATTGAATTTGAGCAAATGAAGGTCAGTCTTTTGTACACTCTTCAGCGGAGGAAGGGGTGCTGCACTCAAATTAAACAGTGTGTGCTTCCATAGTCACTTATCAATGAATGACCAAACTGGGGAAATAATTTATGAGTCTTCTAGATCTATGCACTGTGTGTTTTTATGCTCACTTTCTTTTTAATTTGTGCAACAAAAAAGGGGGTTTCTGCTTAGATAATACTGTAGCTTCTGCAGAGATAGTGAAATTCAGCCCAATTTAGACTCATTTCTTGTTATTAAACTACTGGATGTGTAAAAGTTACTGAGAAATTGCTAAAGTATGGTGGGAAGACCCCGTTTCCGAATTTCACTCAATTAAAACAAAGTGCCTAGTCATAAAATATGAAAGTAAAAAGTTTGCACAAAATTTTCAAAAACAGACAAATAATCTCAAGGGGCAGTGGAAATATTCTCATTAACGGAACAGCACCAATTAGTAAAGCAACCAGTTCAATCACAGTCACGACTTTCTAAGACTAATCTACACTTACATCTGTTTCTCATACATTCTGTTTTTCAGTTGTAGTGCTTGATCTGTGGAAATTTCTGTACTGATTCCAACTTTTTTACTAAAGAAAACAATATTATGGATAGAGGACACATATTTCAGCTGGAAGCCATGGTTTGAAGATAAAATGCCATAATCACGGATTTCTTTCTTGCAAACATGCAGCTTTTCACGTCACAAGACATTAATTGACATATTGAAGTGGTGTGCATTATTGTGATGTATTTATCACCTTATCAGTAGTGATGTCAACTTCATGTTCATATGCTAGATAGGTACAGAGAAAATCATCCAGTTAATCACATGTATTCAAACAAAAGGTGAACACTATTAACAGCAATGATTATGTTTGCGATTACACTTACAGACAAATTTGGTAGTTTGGTATATTGGTTCAAGGCATCATCTGAGCTCATCTATATCTTGTGTAAATCTTGTGAGGGTAAGTACATTTTCAGCAAATTTTCATTTTTTGGATGAACTATTCCTTTAAGAGTGATCATTAGGTCAAAGTCAAGTTCACCTATCAGTGTTTTTAATTAAAATGCATGAAGCATTAATTAAAGCAATTGCTTTGGGTCAAAAACTCATGTTTTGGTGACTGATGAGATGTCTCTTCACAAGGATAAATGATCCTAGCTGTGGCCAATTTCACTGCAAACTGAAATGGATTTCACATAAAACAGAATAAAATTATTTAATTGCTAGGTTGGCTCACTGAGATGACACTGGAGAAATATGTGTTTGAAAATTTTAATTTAATAGACTTAAAGTATGATGTTTGCCCTTGAAAATTTAATTAAGGGTATTTAGTTTCAGCACTACTCAAATACAAAGGCCCTAAAAGTAGTGCCGTCAGAATGAGAGTCCAAACTGAAAAAACATCACAATAATCCAAGTAATCCACACCACTTTGAATGAAGGCAAGGTTGCATCTTATTCTGGCAAAAAATAGATCACTTAGAAAAAAATTACATTTTAACTTGTTTTTACAAGCCCTTATATATGAAGAGTTTGGTTCCAAAATGCGATAAACTCCTAAATCAGTATTGTATCTGGTCAGTATTGAAAAGTCCATTTTTAATTTTACGTAAAATACGATATCTGCCGAGTTATTCTGTCATATTTTCTCCCTTTCTTTCCAAACCATGACAAACGGCAGTCTCCCTTCTCTGCAGAAAGCGATAGATCCTCTCAACCAATCACAGTGCACCATTCCACGCACTCTAGACAGTAATGGCGGTGCTCTGAATACACCCGGCATCCTAGTTTTCCTCATCTACTTTGTACTTTGTGATCAACAAACAAAATTAGGGCTGCATGATAAATCGCATGTATTTGTCTTGAGCGTCTCATCAGTAAAGCTCACCTTCGTCTTTGCCTGAGGTTCCTTAAAGGTCCTCAAGGTAAATTTTGTTCCCATGAGGAGTCAAATTTCAGCTCTCTAGCTCAAACAGGGTGGTGAGGCTGACATTCTGAATGTTGCAAATTTAACTGCTAGATGCTAGGCAATTATACATCCCATCGATCCCAAAATTACACAAAAGTCAATTAGCCTTAGAGCCCTCATGCATGCAAAGTTTGGCGAGTTTTCACCACGGGGGAAAAAGTTATAGCTGCTCAAATGGAGGAAGAATAACACATTCAGCTCAAAGCTGCATTTACTGTCTGGAGTGGAGCTCATCAATGACACCGCAAGGTTGAAACAACCTAGAGAATGCTATCTGCGAGCATTCTCAATTGCTCGGCTGTCACAGGACCTTCCAGAATGACATCTTTGCCTTCGGCTGCTCATTTCTGAACACATATTGTATGTCTATTTTCTGAATACCAGTTACAAGACAAAATATGCTTTTTGCTGCCAGATGGTCTGGTTACAGTATCTACCAGCAGGAGATAACTAGCCAGACTTCTACTAATTGGCATAAAACATAGTGTGTATCATTACTATATTTACTAAAAACTCAAGGGGTCAAAGTGTTGCTAAAATAATGACTCACTTCCTCCTTTGATCAATTTCTGTTGTTGACAGGAACGGACAGTTCAATCCTAAAATGAAAATTCTCTCATATATGTTATTCCAAACATGTATGACTTTCTTTTTTGTGTGAAACAGTCAAATCATCTTTATTTTTGGGCAGTGGCTACTTACACCAAGTGCAAATAGAAACTGATTCCAAGTGAAAAAAGAATATTTTGTTAGCAATATGTTATTTAAACTAAGTGCAAATAACGATAGATTTTACACAATGTAAAAATAGCATATTTTCTTTGCAATAAGAGTAAATAGTTTTATACTATTTTAGGCTGAAAAAATACGTTCAGATGTTTGCACCTCAGTTTAATGCAATAATAATATATTTAGTGTAAATGATAGCATTTATTGACTTTGACTTTTTGAAATTAATCATCATGTGAATTAGTTTTTGTTAATATTTTCCATTTTGATTTTAATTGTTTTGAAACTTTTAGAGATGTTGTTTTTGCCATTTGAATTAGCTTTTACTTTTTAAAAAAGTCTAAATAGTCTCTTAGTAGCTAGTTTAGTTCAAATAAACAACAACAACAATAAAGACATTTTCCTTGGCAGCTGGCAGAAACGGTCTAAAAAACTACATTTTAAATAATTGTGGTCGTTTACAGTGTTGGGAAGGTCACTTTGGAAATGTAGACAGATTACAAGTTACTAATGTCATAGGTAGTGTAACCATTTCATTACTTTATTAATGTAACTGATTATATGATTGATTACTTTTCAACAAATGTTTTCAACTGACATACCAGACCAGAGACATACACTCAACTCTTAAAAACACACAAACAACAAAATAAATCATAGTTGTGCTGTGATTGCTTTCTCCAAATTGACTTTCGATTGAATCTAAATATGGGTGACCCCAAATAGTCGACGATTCGATGCTTCGATTCGAGGAGGCTGATTAGACTACCAATGTCACAGTCGAATATGATTATGACATTCTGAGCGCTCAAATGTCTGATTTCACATAGAACTTGCGGTTTTCTCCCAATAAGTTAATATGCAGCCTATTATGATAAAGCCGTGAATAAGAATCTGAAAAGAAAGAAGCTTCAAATTAATATTTTAAAGTGTGTGAATAAATCTAACCACCCCTACAGATTTATGTTTCACTTCTATCATCCGTGACGGACAGAGGAGCATCTTGGCGGCAGGGATTTAAAACTTTACCAAGACTCAAACTGACACGGGCAGAGAATGGATTTTTTTCTAACAGGTAGGGTACAAGTGATTTCAAAACATTTCAGCCGGTGTATATATATATCGTGCATATATTATTTACCTGATATAAGATGCATTTGGTTTTGAGTCAAGCGCTTCATTGTAGTACTACAGTGATATCTCTTCAGTGCACAGCACGAGCAGGACAAACAACAATGCAGAATATTAATAACTATCATCTGGGACTGTTATTTAGATACTATTATCATGAGAAGACCATTATAATAAAAGGCTGTGAATGTTTAGAGTTTAGCTGCCGTGTTTCTGCACATTATTTTGTGAAGAACACGTCCACAAAAGGAGTTCACATTCAGAGCCCCGCAGATATGTTCACGTGAATCCGGGTCCTTTTTGCAGATAGCCTATAAGTCTCTTATATTAATGTTATGATTAGCGTATTCTACATGAAATTATGAGTTGATTAAAAATTTACTATCAAATGCTCACTCTACTGGTCATCTTCAGCGCGCGCACCTCCAAACAGAAATGCAGAACATTAATAACTTCTGTCATATAGGCTTATAATGAGAGCACTATTGTTAAAAATTGAGAATTGTTAGGGTTTCGCTGACGTTTAGTGTTAACTATCTTTTAATCAAAATATAAAAACATTATTAACCCCACTTGTATCTGCGAGGCATTTGTTACACATAATTATGGCTGTCGAATATCTGACTTGACTCAATATATTTTGGCCGGCCCCCAAACATATGATTCGACTATCAGTCGAATATCAGCAAGATTCGAAAATTCAGATTCGACTATGAAAATCCTTAGTCTAGGGGAGATCTTAATCTTCTTTGGCTGTTATGGAATAGTTTGAACAATGTTTTAAGTGCTACATTAAGCCTCCTGTTGGATTATAGGTTTTCCAATAGATGTCCTTTAAGCCCTCTGTTTATTTGACGACATCTGATATATGTTTCTGTGGCAGATTAAACTCTGTCGTGACCTAAAAAGCATTCTCCATTAACAATGTAATCTAATCCAGCACTAGGCTAAATCCTTTGTCCAGAGAGCTGGCTATTTGAGTCCACAAATGTGGCTGTCTAATCCTGAAAGAAGCCGTGTTTCTGCTGGAGTCTGGAGGTGTTGAATTGTCTGTGTTAGTGCTTTGAGAGATGGACTGAGGCTGCTAAAGCTGTGAGGATTATCAGCGAAGCTGCTAAGACACACAGAGACATGGTTGTCACTCTGTGAAAGAGAGAAAGAGAGAGAACGCAGGGACAGGAAGTGATGTCGCCCTCCTATCCCAGACTACAGCAAAGGACATGCTGGGCTTTGAATGCAGATGAGAGCTCCGGCTTTCCCATTCAGCCCATTAGAGAGAACGTGTTCATACTTTATCTGCTAAATACTTAGCAATACATTTGTTTTAGAAACATCATACTTGTGAATTACTATAAAAATAGTATATGTATGCATTTAAATTGGTTGGTAAATTCTAAATTTAAGAATTAGATGGAATTTGAATACAGGTGCTGGTCATATAATAAGAATATCATAAAAAAATTCCATTCAAAAAGTGAAAATTGTATATTATGTTCATTCATTACATACAGACTTATATATTTCAAATGTTTATATCTTTTAATTTTGATGATTATTACTGAAAATGACATGAACATGAAAATGAACAGTATGAGCATGTACAGCACTCAATACTTAGCATGAAGTCGACCAGTCTGTGGCACTGCTCAGGTGTTATGAGAGCCCAGGTTGCTCTGATAGTGGCCTTCAGCTCTTCTGCATTGTTGTGTCTGGCAGATCGCATCTTCCTCTTCTCAATATCACATAGATATTCTATGGGGTTAAGGTCAGGTGAGTTTGCTGGCCAATTAAGAACAGGAATCCCATGGTCCTTAAACCAGGTACTGGAAGCTTTGTCACTGTGTGCAGGTGCCAAGTCCTGTTGGAAAATGAAATCTGCATCTCCATAAAGTTGTTTAGCAGCAGGAAGCATGAAGTGCTCTAAAACTTCCTGGTATACGACTGTGTTGACCTTGGACCTCAGAAAACACAGTGGACCAACACCAGCAGATGACATGGCACTGCAAACCATCACAGACTGTGGAAACTTTACACTGAACCTCAAGCAACGTGGACTGTGTGCCTCTTCTCTCTTCCTCTAGACTCTGGGACCCTGATATCCAAAAGGTAATGCAAAATTTACTTTCATCAGAGAACATAACTGTGGACCACTCAGCAGCAGTCCAGTCCTTTTTGAAGCGAGACGCTTCTGACGCTGTCTGTTGTTCAAGAGTGGCTTGACACAAGAAATGCGAAGCTGAAACTCATGTCTTGCATACAACTTTGTGTAGTGGTTCTTGAAGCACTGACTCCAGCTGCAGTCCACTCTTTGTGAATCTCCCCCACATTTTTGAATGGGTTTTGTTTCACAATCCTCTCCAGGGTGCGGTTATCCCTATTGCTTGTACACTTTTTTCTACTACATTTTTTCCTTCCCTTATCCTCTCTATTAATGTGCTTGGACACAGAGCTCTGTGAACAGCCAGCCTCTTTTGCAATGAACTTTTGTGTCTTGCCCTCCTTGTGCAAGGTGTCAATGGTCGTCTTTTGGACAACTGTCAAGTCAGCAGTCTTACCTATGATTGTGAAGCCTACAGAACTAGACTGAAAGAACATTTAAAGGCTTTGCAGGTGTTTTGAGTTAATCAGCTGATTAGAGTGTGGCACCAGGTGTCTTCAATATTGAACCTTTTCACAATATTCTAATTTTCTGAGATACTGAATTTGGGATTTTCCTTGGTTGTCAGTTATAATCATCAAAATTAAAAGAAATAAACATTTGAAATATATCAGTCTATGTGTAATGAATTAATATAATATACAAGAATGGAATTAGTGAAATAAATCAACTTTTTGATGATATTCTATTTATATGACAAGCACCTGAATGCCAAACCAGACATGAAGCTAAATTGGAAACTGAAAGAATCTGGAATTTATGGAATTACAATTTTAGAAATCTTCAACTTGCAATGACAGTCTGGGAAATAAATTGTTCTGTCAGTGTGCAAGGCCTATAAATCCTCAAACTTCAAGACTTTAAACCTTCAAACACAGTTTTGTCAAGCCATTATTCCAAGTTTGTCTTGAAAAGCCTTAATTTTCTAGTATAAAAAAAAGTTATAGCAGTTATATGAATTTATTTGAATGCCCCTTCATTTGAATTCTTCCATAAAGTCTTTTATACTTAAAGTCAATTTGCAATTCTGCATCATATTTGCAACCCTACTTCGTATTTAGAAATTTAATTGTATTTAAAAAAAACATGTAAAGGTCCATTCTGACATATATACAGTAAATACAAATTTTGCATGGATATAAGTAAATGTTTCCAAGATTTAAAAGTTTAGAGTCAGTAAGACTTATATATATAGACTTATATATATATATATATATATATATATATATATATATATATATATATATATATATAAACAATTCAGCAAGGATTTAACTTATCAAAAGTGACAATAAAGATGTTTATAATATTACAATATGATATTATATTTCAAATAAATGCTGTTCTTTTGAATATTCTAGTCATCAAAAAATCCTGACAAAAATATAACACGGCTTCCACAACAATATTAGACAGCATAATAATCAGAAATGTTTCCTGATGTTTCCAGCAAATCAGAATATTAGAAAAATTTCTGAAGGATCATGTGACAATGAAGTCTGGAGTAATAATTCAGAAAATTCAGCTCGAATAAATGATATTTTAAAATATATTCAAACAGTTATTTTAGACTGCAAACATATTTCACATTACTGTATTTTTGATCAAACAAATGCCACATTTGGGGAGCATATATGATTTCTTGAGTATGGTTGGTGAGCTTGGTTAATTTATTTATTATTATTTAACATTTAAAAAATGGACCAAGCTCAAACTTATGCAGAGAAAAGAGGTTGGACAGCATTTAGAAGAATTTTACAAAATGTAATAAAGAGTTAAACATATGCTTAGTGGCTCTTATACTTCATATTATCTGCTTATATGGTCAGTCTCTAAATTAACTCAGCTGAAGTCTTTAGATGCTGTTCAGTCCGGCTTTAAAGCATATATAAGGAGAATAAGAAAATATGTTTTCCCTCACACTTTAAAACAGGCCTATGGGACATGAGTAAATATGATTTTCCTCAGCGGGGAAGGTTTGAACTGATCAATTTAACCGAACGAGCTGTCATAAAACGATGAAAAATAAGGAGTTCACCAGCAGTGCTGTCTGTTAAAGGTTCAGTATCATTACTTTAGCGGTTTTATTGAAAACCATTCATAACACTGACATTATCACTCAACCATATGCTAATTCCACACGCTAAAATTTCAAACAGAATATTCAAGTGGTGAAGTCAGAGCGTTCATGAAATCTCCTACAGAAGGTCGGGAATGGGTGGGTTTGACGGATGAACTCCTCAGATGTTTAAAATTGAATTGCTGGGAAAGGATGCAGCAGGGGAAAAAAATGAATTTGATTTTATTCTTTATTCCTCTGGCTGGCAAATAGATTGCTGTCTGACTATAACAGGTTGTGAGGGATTTACTCAAGGATTAAAATACACATCCAAAAGCAGTCAAAACCTTGGCTAGGCGATAAATACAGCATAGTTAATATACATATATAGTTAATAAAATAAAAAAATAAAAAAATAAACATTGTTTATATTATAACAATTTAATTGCATATTAAGTTTGGCCATTTAATTGTATTTTTTCATGCACATTGTCAAAGCTGTGCAATATTTTTCAGCCCTTAAAAGATGTTGAATATTTCAATGTTTATAATAATTGATAATTTTCTTTTTTCTTGAAAATGCTAGTACCCTAAATGTTATAGCAATTTACAAAAACGTACTGACTTTTTTGCTCACACAGGGTATACCAACATTCATGGCAAAAATTATTTCTGGACTTAAAAAAAAAAATCCACCACCTTGTTACACTTGTAGTGTCCCTGGTCAAAAATAACCAGCTTGCAAAAATTGCTTGTAAATCTTTCATTATTACGCTATATTATAACCAGGTCTTGGAATCAATCTTCTTGTTTAATTCAAATTAGGACAAGTTTTGTGTTTCTTTTTTGGAAATTATTGATTTATGGATAATTGAGGTGCATGAGCTCAGATCAATGTGGAGTATGATCGGTCAATTCCAAAAAGTAATGCAAAACTTGTCCTAACTTAAAGAAAACAAGATTAAGTGATAATATCAGCATATTGATAGTCACAAGTAATATTTAAAAAGCCAGTCATTTTCAGTGGGAACACCAAATTAAGATTTTCAGCACAGCAATATACTGATGGAAAAACTCCAAAGGCTGAAAAATATTTGAAAAAGGTTTGAACATTGACACTGGTTGTTTTCTGTTTTATTAGCATTACAGACGGGATACATTGATGACAAACCAACCAGTGCAACTATACGTTAATCACACTTTTAATTAATGGCTCTTGACAGAATCACGTGTTAATGTGTATGTTCTTCCAAATGCGGGTCTGATTAAAATTACTACATCCAAGAGCAGCGAGCCATTGTGTGTTTGAAAGAAATGAGCTGAAGGGCCCTTCACGGTATATAATTAAACTCAAGGAACACCCTGACACTTATTGAGTTGCAACAGCATGCAATCTTTGGAGGTTTTTCAAAATAAGCACACAAACATACAACGTACAGCTGCTCCAGTGACACTGTAATTCTCTTAAATATTAGATGTACAATTTTACCAGCCAATCAGTCAACAAAAATATATAAAGTTCAAGACCTACTGTACACTACGATTCAGAAGTTTCACACTGTATGCTCACCAAAGCTCTATTTATTTGTTGAAATTTGCATAATGAAATTTACCAGTTAAAATAACAGTTTTCAATTTGAATATATTTTACAATTTAATTTGTTCCTGTGATGCAAATATTTGCTGCTGAAGAAAACATTTTGGTAACACTTTCTATGAAGCCCGTATTTATAATACATTATAGGGGTATTCTTAAATCATTATAATGAATACATAATGCATTATAAAAAACCTTATGATCTCATGAATATTCATAAGAAAAGTTTTAATATATTTTAATATTAACTTGATTATAGCTTTTACGAGTATGATGATTTATTACACAATGAACACATTGCAATTACTTTTACAATGGAATATATTTCTCATAGATATAAATGGATTATAAGTCTCATCTTGCCATTTTATTTGATGGTCAGACAACAGATAAACTGACTATATAAGTGTCTTTGCAAGTACGTCAACTTATTCTACCACAATAGATTCTACCATTCTCGAGCATAATAATACTCTAATGAGAGTTAGTTGGCATGTAGTTGCAAAGTCGCTTATAGTCGACTGATTAAAGAGACCATCAAAATAAAATGTAACCATATAAAGCATTGCTTTTTTTCAGTTGGAGTATTAATCTCACATCAATTAATTAACATTAGCTCCACAGCAAACACTCAAATAACACTCAGCATCTAACCACTCACAAGTTGTAGTAAGATACTGTGCAGATCTTAAACAATGTCCGGATATGATACAGTAAATATATATCATAAATAATCATACTCAAACTTATAACCACATATACGTAAGTATTATGATGTATTATAATTGTTGTTATGATTATTCATGAGTTGATATAACATATTATACTTTTTTATGCATTATGCATTCGTTATAATGCCTTCAGAATACCCTTATAATGTATTGTTAATACAAGCTTCTTAAAAAAGTGTTACCAACATTTTTATTATTATCAATGCTTTTGAGTGTGTGTGTGTTATTTCTGTGGAAAAAGGATTGTCTTATGAATAGATGATATATTTATATAAACAGCATTTATTTGAAATATAATTATTTTGTAACATTATAAAAGTCTTTACTGGCACTTTTAATCAACTTTGTTGTTCTATTTTAATACAGCATTATTTTAAATGGAGGTTAAAAACAGTACAAAGTGCAGTTTAAATCAATTTTACTTTAATAATAGATGCATTTCTGATCTGAACAGGATATGAAATAAAGGGGAAAAAATCTGAATGACTAATTTGACAAGAGACATTAAAGGGATAGTTCTGCCAAAAATGTGATGCTTATCTGCTTACCCCCAGGGCATCCAAGATGTAGGTGACTTTGTTTCTTCAGTAGAACCGTTGCAGTCTGACAGTCATATAATGGAAGTGGATGGGAATCACAAAAACATACACAAACAAAACCAAATTAAATATCAAATGGACTATTGACACTCCCAATTGAGATTGTAGTATAGCGTCAATGGTCCATTTGAGAGATAGGTGGCGGTAATGCACTTATAAGCCTGCGATTCGCCGTACAGCAAGAAGAAGAAGACGACGTGTCACGCACCGGCTGTTGAGAACGCGTTCAGGACAGTTTGGACATTGCGGTGAATCAGTCGTAAATATAAATAAATAAATAAATATATATATATATATATATATATATATATATATATATATATATATATATATATTTATTGGATCTTTATTATATATATATATAAATACTGTTTTGTGTATGTTTTTTTTGACTCTCAAAGCCGTGATTCCCATTCACTTACATTATAAAACTGACAGACTGCAACGGTTTGAGTTAAAAATGTTCTACTGAAGAAACAAAGTCACCTACATCTTTGATGCCCTGGGGGTAAGCAGATTACAGCTTTTTATTTTTGGGTGAACTAACCCTTTAAGAACACAAATAGGGTCCATTTTGATTTTATTAAGTGTAAAATACATTATTCTCATTTTACAGAGCATCTCTACTAAAACAAATCCCTATAGACTCCTCAAAGCCTCTCATCATCCTTATTCTGCTCTGGTGACAGAGTTATCTTCATAAGACAAATCATTAGAGTAGATTACTTCTGACACTGTTTAAACATGACGTCATTTTCCCTCTGTTGGAGGCTCTGATTTCCCATCAGGCCCTCTGGGACCCAGCTTCACAGGTGCTCAAACCCTCTGTACTCACTTAAAACGCTCCAGACAGAAGTACAGCGGCGTATTTATGCAATCTGACAGAGCACAGGACCTAAAGGGCTCATTTCATGGAATCAAATCTTCTTTCATCTAAAAGTTCATTGTATTATGGAGAGCTATTGCAACTTTCAGAACTTAAACTTTTTTCCAAGCGTATTTATTGAAACTAAAGATGCAAGATCCAAGTTCCATTCAGACAAATGAATATGTTATAACATGAGAATCGGCAACAACGCCTACTTGGTGTACAGAAACTTGACCAGTTCAGACATGGCAAGGTGATAAAGAAGAAATAGAACACATTTATAAATAAATATATAAATACACAAAACGTTGTATAAAGATTATTTTTAAATAAGCTGGATGCAAACAAATAAGTTTCGCTAATCTAATTTGGACTTGCCTGAGTTTAAGCATAAAAGATGGATTTGAACAGCCGTTGATAAATTAAATCTATTTCTGTGAGAATAGGACTTTGCTGATGTTGCCAAGATACAGAAAACATTCAGACAAGAACAATAAGCCAAGACCTTCATAAAATGCGGAAAATTTCAGAGGCAGCATGTGATCGGTTATTAAACTGCTCTGTGAATAAATAACAAGATGTTTTGTGATTCTAAAACAGTGCAGGCAATGTGCGCACTCACACCTGGACAACTAACTGACCCCAACATGATATTAAATTAAATCATTTATAATATAATCTGAATTGCCACTGATAGCTGTTTTAGAGGTAAAACTCACAGATGAAAAATAAAGAAAGGGCAAAACAAATACCACTGTCAATGTCAGAATGTCAAAAATGCTCATTTGTAAGGTTAATGAAAGATAAATAACCCTAATTACAGATATTATCAGTATTTTCAACTAATTTTTCATGACAAAATGAAAAACAACAATGATGATGATGATTTTATTATTGTTACTACTACTTCTATCAATAATAAATATAATATATAATAATAAATGTAACAATTTATTGAACATTGGTATCTTTGATTATATTAATATTTTGATATATTGATATATTATTATTGTTGTTGTCATTTGTATTATCATTGTTGGTCTTTTAAATTCGATTAAGAATAAAAAAAGTAATTATATTAATAAATCTAAGTATGTACTGAACATTGATGTCTTTGATTACATTATTATATTCACATTTTACTACTACTACTACTACTAAAAATAATAATTATTATAATAATTATTATTATTATCATACTGCTGTTGGTGTTAATAAAAGTAATAGTAATAATAATAATGTAACTTAATTGAACATTGTTATCTTTTATCATATTGTAGTTTTATAAAAGCTATAATCCATTTGAAGCAATATATTACAGCGATTTTTCCATGGTGAAGAGGTGTTACAAAAAACATTTCTAAAGCAATAAAAGCAATAAGGAATCATCTCTAGTGTCTTGTTGCTGTAATCTATAACCTTAATCAACTACCGTCTTCAGATCACCACAGTCTTAGTCAATTATGGAATATGGGATTACTATTCCCATCTGTTGGATGATAAAACCCAATGCCTTTTCTCCACAGGGATCCTGACAGAGGGAATATGGCAACATTAAAACCAAAGAAGCAGAGCTGTGCATCAGGAACCCATCCTGTCAAATCAAATTATATCTGCTGAATGCCTGTGGGCCACAGGTGCAGACGAAGGCAGGAGTCAGAAACAGACACTATCACATACCTGAACAAGCAGCAAACAGTCTACAGCGAGTGAAAGGCCTTTCACTGTGTGCAGGTTACAGAGGCTCTGTCAAAGGCAGGAGCTGCGAGGGGACGCTGGGAAGGCCAAATGTGAGGAAAACAGAGAGGAGAGAGCAGCTGCGAGGACAGAGTCTCTAGTGTAGCAACGGTTGAGGTGTAAACATGTGGCATACTATCAGACTCTCGCACTGGCGCAAAACCAACAAAATACACACATCAGGCTCCGTCCAAAGACTTGCACTGCCATATGGTTTAATATTGTAAACATTTTGTCATCTTCAAGCAGCACAACGTCAGATAAATCCGTGACAGACACAGAGAAAACTCACATTCACATGCCCGTCATCACAGTCCACTGCAGAAGACAATGTACTGAACGTACTTTCCTGAACGCGGAAGTCATCCCTGACTCTTAACCGGAAGGATGCTTCGCATTTCCGGTCTCCAGTGTTTCTAGTCAAATTAGCGTATATTCCGATCTGATAATCTAATGTTAACCTTTTAAAATGTTTTTAAAAAGAAAATGGCTCCATAGCGCCATCACATTACAGTGCCGCAATGACCGTTAGTTGTCAGTGCCTCACTCCTTAAAGTTTAATTAGTGTGTAGATGACACAAAGCTGCTGACGTTAGTTACATTAAAACAGATGGGCACTATTTGAATTGGTTCCTATGGAGCCCGGAACAGAAGAGCATCCAATCAGAAGTTAGAATTCATAATGACGGCGCTCAATATTTACTCAGTAAAAAACGTCTATACTAAAATATCTCAATGACACTGAAAAAGTCATTTCAATATTGACAAAAATAAGCATAAGTATGATTAACTATGATTGCAAATTATTGCTTTTGATATGCTTTCTAGCAGTTCTTCTGTGTGTTGGCTTCAAAAACCTAATTTACATAAGATTTTATTTTGTAATTTTAACTAAAAGACTAAAACACTGAAATGTTTGCAGTGTTATCTTTTCATAAATACCAGGTCAGGGTGAGTCATTTCAGTGAATAATGGCAGTTACAGTTAAGCTATTGAAAATGTTTTTGTTTATACATAAATTGACTTTCAAATATAAAAATAAAAAATAACAATGATAATAATACAAAAGTCAGCGATGTTGAATAATATAACATAATATATACTATATATATATAAACAAATAAATAAAATTAGCCCTGTCTCTAACAACAAATAAGGCATGAAGACATTAACACACAAATATAAAAAGAAGAAAAACAAAAAAAAAAGAATTACATACAAATAAATATAAAACATTATTCATAAATCAAATTAAGTTATGAAAGTGAGAGACTTCAATACTGACAATCAACAAAACTGATAATTTCCACTTAACTCTAATGAATGAATCACAAAACAAGCTATTAAATCTGAGAATCCTTGCAAAAACAGAGTAAATAAAAATAATAAACAGCCATCCAAATACATCCACAATAATTAGCCATGCCCCAGTGCATTCTGGGAAAGCCATCACAGCAAACTCAGCAGAATTTAACAACAACAAAAACACCATTTGTGCAGCTTTCATTTCCTGAATGACTTTTATTAGCAGGACGTCTGTCATGTCATGCACTGGGGAAAATCTGTTGTCTGGATATGGGCCTTATGAAAAATCATGTGCTTTTAAAGTGTGCCTGAATAAACACACTAAAATAATCAAGACATATCTGTGATGAATTCATAATGGTATGCATACATAACTGATTAAGATGAGACTGGTTTAATTCTCTTGGTGTAAAAATCCGATGTGAGCAGAATTTAAACCACAAGCTGTTATTTCAGCCGCAATGTTGCCAAATAGGTCTGAAAATAAAGATTTATACAGACACACCTACTGAAACAGTTTAGTTTTCTCATTCGGGCTCAATGTAAATAAGCAGTTGACACGTCCTGTGGTGTGACATTTTATATTTCCTTTAAAATTATTTTATAATTGCTGCTTTTATTGTAGCTTTATCACCAAATTAATTAAAAGACTACATGGAATATTTGTTCTTTTCAAAAATGTATTTCTCACGCTAGAGGAGCATTTATAATGAACTAGTGATTAAAATTATGAAAAGAAATGGTGGACATATTTCATGCAGTTGTGTACTTACGTTATCCCAATAGTTTGGAAGTACAAAAAATGTGTAAATCCAAATGTGTAATTCCAGTTTTAAATAATGACTCATTCCTGGTCATTGTCGCCTATCAATGATGTAAAATCCATTATGGCTTTAAATTTAGATCTGCTAAATGTTGCGCAATGATTCTTTTTACGTGTTTTTACCATATAGTCTATGGTTTTTACAGTGTTGCGCAATATCTGTTGAGTTTATGAATGCAATGGCCAATCAGAGACACATTCGCTGACTGAATTCGGCTCTCACGCAAATTCTCTCATCATTAACAACAAAGTGCAGATGTAGATTCATTCATTAAACCATGTATAGACAGCTTTACCGATTATAAGGGTTTATTGTTTATTATTTTTTTTTTTTAAGAGTGCCCTCTTGGTCCCCCTGAACAAGATTACTGGTATTATGTTGTTCCATGATATGGATTTTGCTATACTGTGGATACCGTTATATGCTTATGAATTCAAGCATTCGTAATCAAACACATAGAGGGATAGTGTACAGTCAGCAGTTTATTTTGCAAAATAAACCTCCGCAGGGTGTTAAAGACTACACTGCACAATTTCCCCACTTATCTTGTGACCACTTGTCTGATAAGTAAATAATTGAATGCAAAATATTAATTTGATATATTTTATTACCTCAACATGTCTCGCAGTACCCGCTTGAGCACTCTGTTATCAGTTGTAGCAATTGTGGTTGTATTACTAACAGACCACTAGACGACATGACTGGTGAATCAGAGTTGTATTGCATAAAAATATAAATGAACGATGCACGGTTGTGCTCGAAGCATGAAAGTTACAAGTTTGTGAAAGCACTAGGTAAACGTAAAGCAGATTATGGATATACTTAAAGGGATAGTTCACCCAAAAATTAAAATGTGATGTTTATCTGCTTACCCCCAGTGTATCCAAGCTGTAGGTGACTTTGTTTATTCAGTAGAACACAAACCAATGTTTTAAAAACAAACTGTTGTAGTCTGTTAGTCATATAATGTAAGTGGATGGGAATCACAGCTAAAACATGCAATAAAAATACATTGATGTGTTAATACATAAAATGATATTTATATAGTTTTTTACCCTCTGATGCACTGTAATGCCTGAACTGTCTGAACTTATAAGAGCATTACCCCCACCTATCTGTCAAGTGGACTATTGACACTCCTAATTAAGATTGTAGATAGAATGTCAATGGTCGAAATAGGTGGCGGTAATGCACTTATAAGTCTGGGATCCGCCATAAAGCGAGAAGAAACAGACGCCTCGCAAAGGCTGTCTTTTGAGGAGGCATTCATACAGTTCAGACAGTTCAGGCACTGCAGTGCATAAGAGGTAAAAAAAATATATATGAATACTGTTCAGTTTCTGACCGACTGTTTTGTGTCTTTACACATCAATATATCATCACAATCCACAGGATTTAATTTGGTTTTGTTTTGTCAAACGCGAGCGGCGCGATTTGACAAAAACAAACAGAACCCAGTGATGTTCTTTGCTGTGGATGCGGCGCGAGGTGACAACAAATCCATGACAGTAAATTGATGCCCCGTTCTATTTCTGATGAACACAAAGAACCATTTCAAATATTCATAAGAAAATCATGAAAAAAATTGTTTCCTAAAAAATATTAAACAGCACAAATGTTTTCAACTTCAACTTCCCTGGCTTACTCAAACAAACAATATTTAATTTAATTTAATTCATAAAGGCCTACTTCGTGTTGCATGTTTTAATCTTTTGAGAAAAATAATGGCACACAAAAAAAATAGGTTAAAATATTTTGCTTGTAATTTTTTTTCTCATATCTCAATATGATATCGATATCGCCTGGACAGTGTAAAATATCATGATATGGATTTTAGCTCATATTGCCCCGCCCCTATTACAGGCCTGTTTAAAGTTTGCCAAAGAACATCTTCTGATTGGGAGAAAGTGCAATGGTCAGCTGAGACCAAAATTGAGCTTTTTGGCATGTACTCGACTCACTGTGTTTGGAGGGAGAGAAATCCTGACTATGACCCGAAGAACACCATCCCTACAGTCAAACACAGAGGTGGAAACACTACAGGACGATTTTACTGCATTGAGGGGAAAATGTATGGGGCCATGTTCTGTAAAATCTTGGACGAGAACCTCCTTCCCACAGCCAAAAAATTGAAGATGGGTCATGAATGGGTCATCCAGCATGATAATGACCCAAAACATATCACCAAGGCAGCAAAGGAGTGGCTCAAGAAGAAGCACATTAAGGTCATGGAGGGTCTAGACCTCAATCCTTTAGAAAATCTATGGAAGGATCTACAACTTTGAGTTGACAAATGACAGCCAAGAAACCTTAAGTATTTAGAGAGGATATGTAACGAGGAGTGGATCAAAAGGGGAGCAAACTTACAAAATCAGCAGGGGATGATCAAATAAATATTTTCCCCAATGTATATACTGATAAAAAGGTAACCAAGGCAACCAAAATGTCTATTGGATCGAAAATCATATACATTTATGCATTTAGCAGATGCTTTTATCCAGAGTGACTTACTTTGCATACTTTTTATAATCAGTTCATGCATTTCCTGAATTGAACCCGGGACCTTGGAACTGAGCTACAGGAACAAATAAAGAAATATTAACCATATAAAGCCTGATGAATCATAGTTTATACATAATTTTCTGAGTCCTCTAAATGTGCATGAATAATAGTTTACTGAAACACCTGTTACACAAAAACTACTCAGTGCCTTCATATGTTTTAAGTGAGTAAAAGGCCTTTTAATATAGGCCCAGTGGTACAAAGGTCTTAAGCTTGTGGTTCATGTGTCTTAAACATACGCATAGCATTTATATTTACATTTACTTGATTATTTTTATGTATATACTTTTTTTTTGAAAAAGCATGTTCAAACTTAATTATCAAATATGATAATTGTACTGAATGGCATTACTGTATATGTCTTGGTCATAAAACTAAGCATTTAAAGATCATCTTATAAGACATATTATTGGGAGATATAGAGTGAAAACTGATATTTATATAATTGTAAGTAGTCTGTGACTCTAGTCTGTTATAAAGATTTCACTGATTTACGTTACAAGCACCAAAATTAGTTTCACTTTTCGGCCGTTTAACTATCAGCATCTGCAAAAAGAAATTGCATATTTTTGCTCAGTTTAGGAATTAAAGGAGTTGTTTTTTCCTCTACAGGTATGAGCACTGTATTCTCACTATTTCACACTATATGAGCCATAAAAGCCTGATGTATCAAATACGATACATCATGAAGCACATATAAATATATTTAAAAAATATATATATATTTTGGCTAAAGTTTCAATGAACTGCTCCATTAAAAAAAACAAAATAATAATAAATGTCAGGCTTGCTTTAGAGGGTTACGGTTTAAGATAAAGCTTGCCTACAGAGTCCCTTTTACTTCACATTTGAACCTTTTCAGTAACTTTAATCTTTTTTTATGTTCAATTTGCCAGACCAAATCATTTTTTGCCCCAAACTACAGCAGAGCCATTCTGAGACCCCTTCCTGATGGAAGAAAGACCCCCTGAAGGTACATGTCAGGCCACAGTACGAATCAGGAACTAAGGATCGTCTCATTTAAGAACATTTTAGTTTCTCCCACAGGAAATCAGCTGATGCCGCGGATGGTTTTTGAACTCAGTTATGGCGGACTGGGGAACAGTAAAGGAAGAGCTGGACCCTCACATCCAGAAACCAGTAGTTGACCCTTTTTTATATTCATCGCCTGTTTTACGAGCAGAAGCACCTTGTGCACATAATGTAGTTAAGAAGGACACGAGCAAAAAAAAAAAAAAAACTCAGACAAGCTGCTAATAATCGCCTCTGCCTTGGGAAATAGGCAACCTGAATTTCTGGGGCCTTAGCTGAAATGGCTTCTGTATTATTGAATAGAGAGGAGCAATGGTGTCTGTGAGAGCGATCACCTGATGTGAGGAGTGATAGCCAACTGGCTCTGGTGTTTAACTGCTCGCAGCCACAAATTGCAAGACTGTTAAATGAGACAAGTGCAATGGATTTACGCACAGACTTTGTGATATATCTGAGGTATCGATGCATCGATCACCCTGACGCCAGATCCATGCCACTGAAACAAAATGCAAAGAGTCTTAATGAGTCTTATACAACAGATTCAGCACAAACACTCACTGACTGATGACAATGAGCTTTCATTAGCAAAGAATACAGAAGTCATTTCAGATATTTGAAGTCAAAGTGAAATTGTCTTTGCAACTGTATTTTTCTTGTGTAATGAGATGAATTTCAGAAAGTTTTCTTCATCCATCAGCAAATGATCTGACTGTGAAAAGCTACAAAATGGTTTGCAAAAATAAACTAAAATTGTAAAGAAAAGAAAAAATCTCACTGAAGCTATGCATGAACCAAGATTGTGCAAAATTGAAGAACCAACCATTCAAGGGATAGTTCACCCAAAAATCATAATTATGTCATTAATAACTCACCCTCATGTCGTTCCAAACCAGTAAGACCTCAATTTATCTTGGGAACACAGTTTAAGATATTTCAGATTTAGTCCGAGAGCTTTCTGTCCCTCCATTGAAGCTGTGTGTACGGTCTACTGTCCATGTCCAGAAAGGTAAGAAAAACATCATCAAAGTAGTCCATGTGACATCCGAGGGTCGATTAGAATATTTTGAAGCATCGAAAATACATTTTGGTCCAAAAATAGCAAAAACTACGACTTGATTCAGCATTGTCTTCTCTTCCGTGTCTGTTGTGAGACAGTTCAAAACAAGGCAGTTTTGTGATATCCGGTTCGCGAACGAATCATTCGATGTAACCGGATCTTCTTGAACCAGTTCAACAGATTAAACTGAATCGTTTGAAACAGGTTCGCATTTCCAATATGCATTAATCCACAAATGACTTAAGCTGTTAACTTTTTTTGATGTGGCTGACCCTCCCTCTGAGTTCAAACAAACCAATATCCCGGAGTAATTCATTTACTCAAACAGTACACTGACTGAACTACTGTAAAGAGAGAGATGAAGATGAACATTGAGCCGAGCCAGATAATGTCTGACAGAAACGGTTCATGACTCATGAACGAGTCAGTCTGTTGTTCGTTATCTGGCTCGGCTCGGTGGTCATCTTCAGTTAACAGCTTAAGTCATTTGTGGATTAATGCATATTGGAAATGCAAACCTGTTTCAAACTATTCAGTTTGATTTGGTGAACTGGTGCAAAAAGATCCGGTTACATCGAATGATTCGATCGCGAACCGGATATCACAAACTGCTTTTTTTTTAACTCTCTCTCACACAGACACAGAAGAGAAGACAATGCTGAATAAAGTCATAGTTTTTGCTATTTTTGGACCAAAATTTATTTTCGATGCTCATCAAATTCTAACCGACCCTCTGATGTCACATGGACTACTTTGATGATGTTTTTCTTACCTTTCTGGACATGGACAGTATACCGTACACACAGCTTCAATGGAGGGTCTGAGAGCTCTCGGACTAAATCTAAAATATCTTAAACTGTGTTCTGAAGATGAACGAAGGTCTCATGGGTTTGGAACGACATGAGGGAGAGTTACTAATGACATAATTATGATTTTTGGGTGAACTATCCCTTTAATGACTTGTGGTTTGAATTGGAAAGAAAGAGAAGAGAAATTTACAAGAAATTCAACACAGCAAAAAATTATGTATTAATTAAGATGGAATATATCAATTAAAACCAATTTTGAAAAAATAAGTTATTGATATAAAAAAAAAAACATTTGTTGTATGCAAATAAATTTTATTTAATTACATATGCATCCTGTTTGTTACTGCAATTCAAATGGAAGGAATTCAGAACACATTTTCCACTCAATTCTGAACAGTGCAAAACTACTATTTTTGGTAATTCAAGTTTTCCAGATTTAAAATTTTCACCTGAAATAGAACAAAATATAAAAATGAAAAACTTAACATTTAAAATTTTTAAAACAAAATAAAATAACATTAAATGTAAAATCTACAAATAAAATATAAACAAATCTAAAAAGAAAAACAAATTCAAAATTATAATAATAAATTATACTAAAATAACATACTGAAACACATACAAGCATTTAACCACTCCACAACCTTAATCCAATGCATTAAAAAAAAAAAACTCACCTCTCGCTTTCTATTCTATCTTTTAATAATCCTGACATTGTATACTATGAAAATTGTCAGTTCTGTGACAAATAGTTTGTTCCTCAGTCACTCTGCATACAAGCGTCTGCTAAATGAATAAACGTAAATATGCAAACTGTTCACAGTAAATATACATCACACACAGAGACAGGGTCACTCGAGTTCATTGTTTACGTCCATTTATTTTCCAGGGTTTCTCATTGATTTGCTTCCAGATTGCAGTGTTACAATACTGTACTTGACAGGAAAGGTCAGCGGCAGTCGTGTAGTCTGTCACCACGATCTGTTTTTATCGTCAGGCTTGCAACTCAAGAGGGTGTGATTTCCGTGAAAACTGTCTTTAGATGTGACATCTCAGACTCAAAACGAGCAGTTTCAACTAGCAGGCAGCTTGAGAAAGACCATATTTCAAGAAGCCTGGGTCTGTGTTGATGTGTCACTCCCTGCTCATTAGTATGCCAAGGACAGACCACCTGCTGTTGAGGTTTACACTCCAGAGGTTCGTTTGATTACAAATGTCTTTTCAGATGGCGTGTTAAAGAACAAAGAAGAGAAGGACTGGTAAAGAAGGGGAGGAGAGATGAAAAGGGAAGGCGTGAATTGATAAGACGGGTTGTGTTGTTTGACATGCTTGTGATCTGAATACTGCTGTACTATTACAAGCTAATCAAAGACCTAGTTAGCATTTAACGATTAGTGTGGAGACGATGCAGTACAGTTCAAACCACTGTAATTTGAGCCTAAAGTCTACATGACATCAAACCCTACTCTATTTACTGGCTATTTATTAACTGTTACTATTAT
The DNA here is from genome assembly GCF_023724105.1 of Carassius gibelio. Classification (NCBI taxonomy): domain Eukaryota; kingdom Metazoa; phylum Chordata; class Actinopteri; order Cypriniformes; family Cyprinidae; genus Carassius; species Carassius gibelio. The sequence continues at coordinate 26,952,668 of NC_068404.1, forward strand.
GCATGGTTAAAATATGGGGATTTATTATTTTCTTCAGTCCTGCTGTCCATTATAGTGGACATGAAAAAAAAAATCTAATAAAAAAATGAGGTGGCACAAATCATGATTTTTACAAATATCAAGTGAATAATAAAAATGAAAAAAAATTGTTCAGTGAAAAAGAAAAAGGTCTGAAGGGGTTAATGCATGTTTCTACTCTTATTGTGCATGATTCATTGGTGCAAAAAAATCTTTGTAATCTTTTCTTAAAATACAACTGCTTACTCCACCTCGAAAATGACTTTCGACTTTTTTGCAAATTCCTCCTTGTAAGCAACATTAATATTTAGGGATATAAACAGTTCCCACCCAAGGAAGTGTTATCATGGACTCATAATTTGGCCAGAAGCAGTAAAAACGGCTTTATGGATTTGTTTCTTACAAACACTCGGTTTACAAGATGTAAACTGAAGGACTTGAGGAATACATGTGGATGATTGTAATGTTTTTATCAGCTGTTGTAATGCAGTTTCTCCAAATCTGTTCCGATGACACAGCAAACTCATCTACATCCATTATTTCTTTTAAATTTATGAATGTTAGCTACTTCATTAAGCACAAGTACAAACTGCAGTCAAATTCTGCCTAATCTTTTCTCAGAATTACAGTAAATTCAGTTTGATTAATATTTACTCAATGTTTGTTATTTTCTTCTCTAATGCAATGACATCAAGACATGTTTTAGTGTGGATCAAGCATACAAATACTGTTTCGGCTCACCGTAAATCGAATTATATACGACAAACATGAACAGTCACATCTAAACTCTTCTACATGAAGGAAACACAGCTGTCAGCAGCAGATCTTCTTTCGGTTAAGCACTCAGGTAGGTGTTCTGCAGCATTTGAGTCGGATGCTAAAGGGTTGAGGTAAATCTCAAGAGCTGTGAAAGATCTCGTGGCTGATTCTGGAACTCAGTGAGTTATTGCTTTTATTCTAGGAGCAGTCAGGCTCTCATTGTAATAAATCGTGGTGCTCAATACCCGATGCGTGAGGTGTCAGTTATGAGGACTGAACTTGGCACAGAATTTGTTTTCCATCGCTTAAGCGGCCAGGCTGCAGCTTCTCCAAGAACGCTGATAGCCCTTTTCCTTCCCCTCATACCTAGCAGATACAGTAGTGTGGATGTTACTGGTAATAACAGAAAAAAACAGGGCACTTTAGCCTTGAAAATGTCTGTTAATAACTTTGAGGTCAGTCCGTCTGAAACCTGCCGGAGTGTGGAGCAGTGTACAAGGATGAATCTGTGAACGTAGCCTTGCAGAGTCAGACTCACACTATCAGCATAAAGCTCATTCTGACCAACAACTGCCCGTTTGGACAGAAAAAGATGTGTAGTGCAAACTACACATGCAAGTTTTCATATAAAAAAAAAAAAAAAAAAAAAAAAAAAAAACTTACCACATTTGGCTCATGAAATATGCATGAGCTACTTCACTTAATTAATATTCATGTTTCATTAATATTGATTAGGTGAAGTAGCTTCCGCTAATCATTGTTACTGACTATTAAATATCTTTTTCATTAATTGAAATAAAGCTAAAATGTAATTATTAAATGAAAAAAAAAACTTAAACTAAAACAAAAATAAAAGCTTAATAATAAGAAATTACACTAGCACATAATAAAATGAGTAAATAGTAAAACTATTAACTATGAACATGTTCCACTTTTTGACGTCTTTATGAATTACAGTATATTTATTGTTTTTCCTATTTCAAACTGTACAGATGTTTTGGTAAATGATTTGTAGACTATTAAAAAGCATTTTCATTAAATGGAAAAAGGAAAGAAATACAAATATTAGATTAAAAAAACTAAAACAGAAGTAAATAAAAGCTAAATAAAATAAAATAGAAATAAAAATGACAAAAGCACATAATAAAATGATTACAAAAATAACTAAAATAAATAACTGAAATAAATGAAAACTGAGAACATAAAAGCCAATTCAAAACATGAATAATACTATACTAGCATTTAGTATTAATACTAAAACAACACAGTTCTGAACTGCTGTGATAAGCTTTATAATGTGTCAGCAACACATCTAAGTTAGACGGCACGTCCACGAACCGCCCACCGTCTGTTCACGACCGTCTCGAGGCTTAAACGACCCTGTGCTTGTCATAGCCATTAGTCAATGATAATGTAATGGCAGAATTTGATTGTAGAGCTATATCATCTGTTTATTAAAAGTGACTGAAGAGGAGGGACAGTAAAATGGAGCGGCTCTCATTGATCCTCTGGCTGATTTTAAAACTAGACTATGAGCTCATCAAGTAAAGGCAAATAAAGCGTTGCTTTAAAAGGTTAAGATGTACCACAACAGTGACTGATGGAGCTAGAATTTGTGGACAACGTGCTCTTTAGTTGTTACTAAACAGAAATAATCTGCCTGTCATTCACATGCCATCTCATTTAATCACAGATAGTTCCCTCAAAAAATGAAAACTGTCATTATATACCAGCATGACTTTCATTGTATGTAAAGAAGCAGCTGAGATTTTCTGCTATTTAGCAACATCTTTTGTGTTCCACAGAACAAAGGAAGTCATACAGGTTTGTAACAACATGGAGGACAGTAAATGGTGACAGAATTTTAATTACAGCCATGAGGATGTCTTTAGTGATCATTGTAAATGCAGTATTTCTAAGGGTTTTCTTTACATATAGGGTTTGTTGTAACTGGAAGCATTTTTACCCGGATACCGCCCAGCAATCTCATCTGACAGCCTTCCCATAATGCTCTACAGAAACCCATTCCCCACTGCACTCATGCTGACCGAATGTCAGACTCTATTTCTAATATCTCAGTTCAATCTACACTGCATTACAGACGTGTTAAACGCACCAGAAGCCACACACTTCACAAAGAGACCAGAGCCCGTAAGCTGCTCTATTCAGGACTATTTTCTATTTCCCTGTGCATTTATAATGCAGAATGACAACCATTTGGACTTTTTCCCCTTTGTTTCAGATGTTTCTCCTAAAATTCCTTGGGAAAAATACAAAATAGACACAACTAAGTCAACATCTGTAATGAAATAAGAGTATAGAGCTAAAAACATAGCAGATCTTCTTTGGTTTAAGGAGAATCTGCAGGACAATGTTTGACTTGGAAAATCATGTGAAACTCCAGAGGAGACTTGTGTCTTTTTCTTTAGAGAAACATCTGAAAAGAAGAAAAGTCTTAATTTAATATCTTGTAACAAACTCCAGTCAACAGCTTTTGTTAATGTGGGTAATCAATTATTTGGGCTGTTGGTTTGTATGAATTAAATCAAAACATTGTTTTTGCACTTCTGGAAATGCCACTAAACTGCACCAATAATCCAAATGTTAACCAACATTAGTATTCAGTTACAGAGCCATGAAATTGCCACTAGTAATGACTCCTGAAAAACTTCATAGCTAAAGCTGCTCATTTAGCACTTATGCAAGCTTGTGCGCAAAATAAAGGCTGAAAAAGACAGATTTCTCAGTGATGTCACCCAAAAAAATAATTGCATCATTTTCTCACCAATGGATGCTCTGCAGTGAATGAGTGCCGTCAAAATGACAGTACAAACAGCTGATAAAAACATCACAATAATCCACAAGTAATCCTAACTCCAGTGCATCAGTTAACATCTTGTGAAGAGAAAAGCTGTGTTTTTAAGAAAAAAATCCTTCCAGAAATGATTACTATTAAATAAAAAATGAAGTCCTCTATGCATAATATTGCTTTCTCCAGTAATAAAAAAGGCATTTTAGAGGAGAGAAATTTGCACAGATCAAGCACCGTTTACAAGTGAAAACAGGCCCAATCAGTTAAAACTGTATGTTGGTGGATTTCAATGTGAGTTGACAAAGGGGCATGGATTTTTTCACTGGAGGACGCGTTATGAATTATGGACTCATATTTTGTCCAGAAGTGATGGTTTAAAAATAAAAAAGACTTGATAAATTTGTTTCTGAACAGTTTTTCACCATTTTTTTAATAAACTGATCGACTGGAGGATTATTGTGATGTTTTTATCAGCTGTTTGGACTCTCATTCTGACGGCACCCATTCACTGCAGAGCATCCATTGGTGAGTAAGTGACGCAATTCCAAATTTCTCCAAATTGGTTTCCATGAAGAACCAAACTCATCTACATCTTAAATGGTAAATTTTCAGCAAAATTAAGTTTTTGGGTATACTATTTGTTTAAGGCTTCTTCATGGACCCACAGAGGCCAGAAAAGAACCTTCATTTTTAAGCGTACAGCAAAAGAGAGACTAAGAGTCAGTTTCTATTAAACTTCACTCACACTTTTTACCAGTGGTCTCAGACTTTTGGCCTCCTTCATACTTCGAAAATCCCATCTTCGTTGCTCAGACTTAGAAAACCGCCCCACCGGGGGAACATGAGATTAGAGATATCACAGCCGCTTTTATCCGATAACATCAAATCAGAATTGCAACCTGGAGATTATCACCGCTACACCAGCAGGCAAAATACGGTGTGACAAGTTGGTTTTTATTTTTCCGTTATACAAATCCTAAATGGATTAGGACAGCCGTGTCTCTTTGTCCTTTATCTCTCATCTCCGCCTGCCTCGTCATTATTTTATTTCATGTATTTTTAGCGGTTATGTTTCAAAGGCAGCGTGCTGACACAACTGTCATCGCTCACATCCGTTAGAGGGTAACAAAGTGACACCATTCCTCCATCAGGAATCCGGGACGGAAGCAGAAAGCTTTCTGCAGCACCCACCTGCAAGATCATCCAGGCAGAACATGTGTTTGATCAGAGGCAGAATTGCTCTCCTACCTTTGCACCATCTCGTAACGCGATAGCGGCTCGGTGACCTGCTTCGTGCTCCGGCTCTCAGGATAAATAATCTGCCTCCTCTCCTCCGGTTCACACTCTGCACATTTAACAGCACACCCACATCAACGAGCCCTCAAAGAGCCTCTGTTTAGAAGGTCGGCGTTCTGGGGATTTGCTCTGCAGAGAAGAAAACGGCGATATTCTCCACGTGGGATGTTTCTTCTGACTGATGTGGCCAGATGCTGTCAGTTCCTGTAGCAGCAGGAAATAAAGCGGCGGATAGCGACCGCACTCAGACTGAACTGTTAGCAGCAGGAGGAAAAACAACTAGATGGAGGCAATCTAATGGAACAAATCTGTACAGAATTTAAGCAACATCTCTGAGGGACTGTAAGCTACATTAGTCAGGGAATACTCAGACAGATGGCAACAAAACTGATTTTTTTTTTTCTCCTGAAATGTGCTCAGATTTGAGCTGTCGTGAAGCTGAAAGGTAAAAGAAAATCTTTCCCAGTCGTGGGATAAAACCTTCTTGTCTTGCATCGTTTGCGGGACGTTTTGAGATGTTGCTATGTGTCAGATAACTTAACCGTGAGAGGATGTTGTTTCTTCTTCCATGATACGCTGTATCTGTCACAGACAGTGAATCACCTTCTTTCAAGGTGAATCACACAAAAACCTGTCAGGAACATGTCTGGATTATATCTCAAAATCAAGAGAAAGGAAGAAGAAATGATATTGTGCATGCAGAAAAATTGGAAAATAAAGAAAAAGGTTTTCATGACCATGAATATTTTATTTGCTGGTTTTGTGGCATTATTTACATGAAAAATAAGTGCATTTCCTTCATTACTGAAAGGTATTCAGTAATTCAGGCAAAATATGGTGCGATAAGTTTGTCTTTTAGCTCTGCATCCTATATTCAGTCCTGTATTTTGTACATTTACATTTTTATTTTATTTTTTACAATTACTGTAACAGTAAAACTACTGTTACACAATGGTTTTTAACCAAAATCAGAGCAATTTGAGAAAAACATGCTAAACTGTTCAGAAAATAATGTCACAATGCAATAAGATATCCACATATAGCTAAAAATAGGCTTTATTGTATGCAATATAGATATCTTAGGTCATAATATTACCCAATTTTACGTTGGTTAGTTTTTTTTTCCCTTCTCAATGTAAATTAATAACAAATAAATAAATATATATTTTAAATTTTTTGTTTTCTAAAAAAAAACAATTTTTATCTTGCATCATGTTAATCTAAATAAATAAATAACATTTTATAATAAATAAATACATTTCTAAGTAAATCATTCTGGCAATTGTTTTTCTTAACATCTTGTAAATCTAAAGAAAGAAATCTGGATATGCTAAAGATGAGTTCACATGTAGAGCTGAAGTCATTATTTTCAACATTATATTACTTTCTCATATGACAATGTATTTTGCAACTACAAATAAGAAAATAGTGTGTTAATTTCCTAGAAATTCAGTTTGTCTAAAATTACTGTTTGTTTGAGCATCCTAACCTGGAACAACCAATCACTCAATGAATTGTGTTTGCTGGGGGTGGGACTATCTGTGCACCCACCTAATAGCAGATAAACTGAGGGTCCATGAAACCTGTTCGAAAACAGTCATTACTGTTACAATTTAGTGAAAAAATGACACACTCCAGCTTTAGCTAAATGTAGTAAAACAGAACTGTTTCTCGTTCAGGTGGCATTAAAAGCATCAAAGTCTTTTCAAATCGCCAGAACATTTTCCCAGAGTGGCTGTGAATCGATTTAGTCCACAGTGCTTGATACAGGCCTATCCGATATTTTTGTTAGGTGACGCTCTGCAGAAAAAAAGAGCATAGAGGGGTTAGTGGTTCAAATCCTGGCTGTGAAATACTATTGACGTAGCCTGTAGCAAACAAGGCGTTTAATCTGAACTGCTTCAGTAGATATCCATTTACATAAATGGGCAAAAATGTAATCCTTTGCCTTGGATAAGAGCTTCACTGACTTGGGGGGGTTGACGTGAAAGTAAAAACTGCATTATGCTCTGAGTGTGTGGTCCTGACATTGTAAAAAGCCTCTCATGCATTCAGGTATAGTTTTGCTTGCTGACGGAGGCTGGTGTGACTTAGTTCGGATGGGTCACATCGCTTGGATGCATTTACAGCAGACACATCTGAATAGATGAATCTCATTTGGCTCAGAGAAGACTTTTTATGCAATCATTTCTATGCAACTGTTGGCACAAAATGGTATTACAATCTGTTTTTTGGAGTGGCAATGTCATAACATTGGCAACATTTGTAAGTGATATACTGTTCAAATGTTTGTGGCCTGTAAGATTTTTTAATAAATTTATACTTTTATTCAGCAAAGATGCATGAAACTGATCAAAAGTGACATTAAAACATTTAAAATGTTCTAAAAGATTTCAAATAAATGCTGTTCTTTTGAACTTTCTACTGATCAATCCTGAATAAAAAAATGTAACACACAATGTTTCCACAAAAACATTAAACAGCACAACTGACATTGATAATAATAAAAACATTTCTTGAGCAGCAAATCAGTATATCAGAATGATTTCTGAAGGATCATGTGACACTGAAGACCGGAGTAATATCTGCTTTTCATCACAGAAATAAATCACAATTGACAATATATTCAAAAATTGCAATTAATAAATGTTTCACCAGAGCCTGTTTTTAGCAGAATCTCATGATATTTTCCTGACTACTGCATAACAGTGTGCCTCAGCAAGTCATGATGTCATTTCTCATGTTTCTGGAGTGATTAGTCACATGACACGGTCTGAAATTTCACAAGTGGTGCAGATTTTTTATATCCTCTCTCTTAACTAGAGCAAAGCTTGAAATAAGCCATACCAACTATATGATCTTGGTTGTAAACATATGACACCGGTAAGACTATTAGGAGATTTGTAATTGATAATTAAGAGATTATTAGTGCTACATGTTTCCTATCCCAAAAATGCTGTCAGGAGAATCCCTCAGATGAGCAAATATAATAACGGCGACCTGTGTTTTATTTGCAGATCATTAGAAGCAACTTTCAGTAGTCAGAGAGATGATCATTATCGGCTGCCCTCCGCTTAACATCCTCTCTGTCTGCTGCTGAAGTTTTCCCCGGAGAACACCTTTAAAAGGAGATGGCCTGTCTAACAGAACAAATTAAAGAAGACTGGAAATTCAGCAGCATAATGAGCTGATTTAACACACAGGAGAAGGTTCAAAACCAAAAGCCCGATAACAAGTGCAAAAGCTGCCAATGGGTTTTGGCTGGGGAGTCTAATTTCCTCAAACGCGATATCCCAAACAAAACAAAAAACAACAACGGAAAATTGCTCGAGCTATTTCATTAGAACAGTAACACAACAAGCTCGAATAAGTGAAAGTCATTCCTCGCTCATGCTTGGAATTCATTTCACACATCAATATTCCCAGTCTGCGCTCGTGGTGAGGCATAATGCCCCTGAATGTCAATGAAGAGTAATCAATTAGATCTGCCTGTTATTGAGGCTTTTCTAAGACCTGATCAATACGTCAATGTCAAGCAACCAGACTCCAAACAGCAATTAAAACATGAGTAAAGCACATCTAAATATGCTCCGGGTGACTGTACGCTCACGTTTAGGTGTGTGTCAGACTTCCATTTGGGAACCAGAGCTCGTCTAATCATAAAGAGATTACGTTTTCCAATGACAGAAACGAGTGCATCGAGGCTACAAGTCAAGCATAAAACTGCATTTATTTGCTTCAAAGAAAAATCAGCCCTGTAGGGAATACAGGAGACCACAGAGACTATTTCAACATCCGTGGCAGAAGCATAAAGTGCTAAAAGACACCTGGGACATAAAGACAAACCTCTGATATGCAGACTTCCCCTCCGGGAGTCGACTTACAGAACACGTTTTAAACAATACGACACTGTCTTGGCCGAGAAAATGCTGCCAAGGTCACAAAAGCAAAGTCAAAGCGTCAGCACAAGTCATATTGGATTTCAAATAAACCCGAGAGAAAGCGTGAGCTAGCACCCATTCCTCACAACAAGACAAGTGACTTACTGCCTTTGATTTGCCCGGAAGAAAAACGCAGAGGAGGAACGATCCTCATCAAACACCTATTTTGCTTTCCCAACTGTGACTTGAGAACCACAGTAAAGAGAACAAAAGCAAAATGAAGGAGATGTTTGAGCCATTACTGTCAGACTGTATGTATGCCAAACGCCCACCGAAACAGGTGATGCTACTGAAACTAACATGTGGCTGCATAATGCACCATGGCATATGGGCCATTCTTCAAAACTGGTGCCATAAGCCCATCGCACACAAGTGCATACAAAAATACTGAAGCATGAACAATGTGCTAATACAGACATTTTATATTCTTTCATCTTGACCTTGGATTTTTTGCATCCTGCCATCTTCACAGTCCTTGCAGCAAATATTTACATTAAAGTTGACATTTTGCCTCTTTATATATCTTTTCATTTTAGTCAACATAATTGTTTTTCTTCCATTTATTTCCCAATGCATCATATGTGTTTGTGTTACATTTCCATTTGTAGACTTTTCCATAAATGCCATGACATTATCACCCTCTTTAAGGACAAGGTAAAGTCTCTTAATTGAAATGGTTGGTCTGGTGCCTGTTGAAAGGGTTATTTCTAAACCACTGATGTCTGAAAAGATTATTGGTTTTATAGTATTAATTAATTATTAGTTAACTAATAAAAACATTTTGTAAATTATAATTTTTTTGTTCCATAGTACTGATTTTAGACTTAAAAAATGTATGATCAAACATAGAATTTAACATCGTTTACTAAATGCTGTAGAAGTATTTTTCATTGTTCATGTCAACTAATGTTATTAACTAATGCTACCAAATGAGACCTTATTGTAAAGTGTTAGCAGGATAAATTATCTTCTGAAGAAGCACCAGTTGTATGACTTTGAGGTTTGCAATGACAAACTAAACAGTAAAATTTTATCAAGTAACTATTCTGAAGGCAAAATTATGTCCCAATATATATTAAAATGCATTAAATTAGCTGAAGATGGTACAGTGCAATTCTATAACACATTATATAACTGCTAAAATTTGTATAATTTTCATTCAAGCCACATTGAAATCAAAAATGACAATTTTTATTTCTTTACTGAATATTACAGTGTTTATTATAAGCGATTTTTTTCTTTTCTGCTGACATCATTATAATTTTTTTTATTATGTGCTCTTATTTTATTCAGTTTGTTTCCACAGGTTATGCATCAGACATGTTATTATTATATTCTTCCATTTGTAGACCAATGACCTTTTCCATTGATCCTAAAAACTTTCCCATAATGACATTATCATCCTTTCAATAAATGGACTCTTCAAGGACAAGTCTTTTATGTTATTTTATGCTTCAATTTTGTCAGTACAGACCAATCTATTTTACATCCTCGAACCCTGTTTCTATGGTTATTTATTGAAAACAACTGATATTTATAAAAAATAATGATAAAAATTTCAGCATTAAATTCTCTTCTTAAGAAGCATCGATTTCATGACATTGAACAAAATGATTTTTAAGTTTAAATAAACTTTAAAGTAATGTAATAAATAAATGAACTACTGAACTGTAATGTAACAGATTATTTAACTATTTAAAAGGCAAAATTATGTCCCAGCAGATATTACAAATATATTTAGCTAGAGATGGCACAATACCATATTAACACATTATATACTGTAGGCTGCCTGATAAAATGTTTAAATTCTTATTATCTTTCAGATTATACTCTTATATTCTTTTCAATTGATTATTGCGGTGTTAATTATAAATATTTTTTATGTGCACATAATTATTAACTCTTAAGCTTAAATCAAAAACATTAACTTTCTCTCTCCTCCACAACAACATCTCTTCTCTGATGGCGTGTGCAATGAAGTGCTGGGCAAAAATCACTTCCCTCCAGCAACCTGTCACTCACATGAGATCACAGCAATTAAAAACAACATCAATCCAACCAAATCCCAAAACCCTACATTTCCTCTTGTTCAAGAAGCCATTTCACTCACATATATCACAATAGAGAAGAAAAAGCGACTGCAATTTCCATTTCATGCTGACTTCTAATCTAGTTGGAAAGGCACCCATTTCGTACTAATGACCCATTTTATGTTCTGCCAGATGTTTAGGCAAAGAGAGCTTATTTCACCTTAAACTGCTTATTTATTTAAAATTTCACTATCAAGGAGTATTTCCCTTAAAGAAAGTTTTCTAAGTTCAGGTTGAGAAATGACTTGTATCAGTTAAAAGTGTTGAAAAAGAAAGATCTGGTCAATTCTGCATGCAAAGATGCAACATAGTGTTTAAAAGACATGTAAAAAAAAATATACATGCACAAAGAAAATGGTCTTTTTATGTCTTCAACAGCAAACAAAACACAGCCAGACGATTCGGAATATCAATTAACTTTGAGAACAAGGGAAGTAATTGAGAAAGAAAACATCATCTTGGGAACTAAAACTTTATCTCAAAAGTCAGATTTCTTTCGAAACTCCATATTTATATTTCAAAGTTAACATAGCAATCAAGCTAAGATTTCACAAGCTAATGATTATTTATTTCCAGCCAGTGTGAAAATACAATGCAAAATACTTATGAGTAATTACAAGAGCAATTAGATGCAATTATCAGGAAAAAAAGTATTTTCAAAAATGCCATTTTTATCATAATGATTTGTTTGTACTTGATCCTATCCATAAAAATGCTTATATACCAATCTAGCTGTTACTGTCAAATCTACTGCCATCGATACAAGTTACATAATAAAAGGCCACATTAATTACTTAAAGTTCAACCAACCAAACACAACCAGGGTAACACACCATACTATAATAAAGCTACAAACAGCAAATAAACAACCCAACATGCATGCCAATAATCATACACAATAATTAAATCTAAACAAACGTGCTAGTTTGCATAGACAGAGCTGGAGTCTAGACGAGTAAAAAAAAAAAAAAAAAATCCCCCAAAGTATAAGGATAATTAACATTTTTGTTCATTAAAACACCACAAAAGATTATTTTACAACAAAATTATACTCAATGCATTATTAAATATAATATAAATCGCATCGTCAAATTGTAAGGAAATTTAAAAAAATCTATATAATGCGATTTTTAAAATGAAAATAGCCCATCTACATACTAATTAAAAATAGAGATGGAAAACACTGTTCTCAAAAGTGCTATGTTTTACAGTGGAAGCTCTACTCACTTTAAGCACCTCGGACAGCGTCTGTCCCTCCATCAATAATACTCGAGCTTTTGACCCGGCAAACACTTCAGCGCACTAAACCGCTCTGTACAAACTCCAAGACTCACGACAAAACCACAGAACCCGTCACAGCTCACTGTTCCTCCAGCAGACAGGACTGAGCAGATAACCGCTCTTCAGATTGAAGTAAGAGAGACGCGATTGACTTACCGCTTCAGCCGCCTCCATCCTCCGAGCTCTCGCTGCTGTGAGTGAGTGTGAGAGAATGAGCCTCAATCCTCTGCGCCACGAAACCTGATGGTAGGAGCCGTCACGCGACAGGCGCTCCGTCCAATCACATCGCGCTCTGGTAGATACACAGCCAATCAGCAGTAAGACATGTTGCTCTGTTTTGCATAGCAAGGTTGATTGACGTTGTGAAAAAATTCGAAGGCGGGAACTCGCTGTCATACAACTTTAGTGAATTAAAAGCAGTACACAACATACTGCATTGGGCAAAATAAATAAAAATTAGAATGTGAAAATATATCTCACTGATTCTTGAGGAATAAGGCATAACATTAGTTAACACAACACAACGTAATTTTTATTACAACACATTCCCTGGACCGTTCATGAATGCAAATATTACATACGATTTCATTTTTTTTAAACCATATTATCACTCACCATTTTGAAAGAAATTGAGATTTATAAATCATCTGAAAGCTGAATAAATAGGCTTTTCATTGATGTATGTATTTGGCCGAGATGCATCTATTTGAAAATCTGGAATCTGAGGGTGCCAAAAAAAAAAATACATATAATGTACTATAATATAAAATCTCTGTTTGTGCTTTTTGACAACAAATTCTATATTTTTTTAATCCTTCATAGAAACATGTTAATTCAAAGCCAGCCTTCATTATTTTAATTATTTAATTATCTTAATTATTTAATGGAACAGATTATTTCACCAACCTGTGACTTCCATAAAAAATATGCAGTTGTCACCTTCCCATCCTAAACATCTGCTGGAGATTTCTTCTTGGAAGGAATGTTCTCTAGAGACACTGAATGGGTGATTTCTGTAAATCTGCTTTGAAACAATATGTCTACGTAAGTATTATACAAAATAAATTGACTTGAATTACTCTGTGGAGTTATTTTGAGCCGTTCTGGCCCTTATCATATGCATTTAGTCAACTTAATTTCCCCATCTCTGAGCAGATGGATGTCCAGTCAGGTGCAGCAGAGGTCTGTCAGGTGTAGCTGCTTTAACACCACTAATCTAATAGAGTTAACGCCTGAGAGACACTGACTATCTGCTGCACACGCTCAGACCCAACAACACTGCATCTATAGCTCCAGAAACAATAGGCCTACTTTTGAATATATAAGCTACACTACACAATACATAAAGACATAAGAAAGAAGTTGTACATGTGTGGGTATTATCCATCCTCATGATAATGCTTAGCATTTCCAGCTCATCCATCTAAGAGCGGTATTAGTCAGCGCTTTATTCATCTGGGGTAGGAAGGACAAGTGGATTAGGCCTTCTCCTGAGTTTATTGCCTCTGAGGATGTCATTATTGCAAGAGTATTATTCTAATTTTCTGTTTAATGCTTGAGAAAAGTTTTTAGATGACGCTAATGCACAAAGCCTATCTGGGAGGGAGTCATTTTGCAGTATTTAAAGTTTAAACATAGTTTTATTTTTTTATTTTTATTTTATTTATTTTTTTAAGTAATAGTTCACCCAAACATGAACATTTGCTGAAATGTAATGCACCCTCAGGTTATCCGAGATGTAGATGAGTTTGTATATTCATCAAGATTTGGCATTAGATCTTGTCCACCAATGGATGCTCTGCAGTGAATGGGTGCCGTCAGAATGAGAGTCCAAACAACTGATAAAAACATCACAATAATTCACAAGTAATGCATACCACTCCAGTCCATTTTATTAAGTAAAAGGCTGTGTTTTTACTTAAAAAAAAAGATGTTTTGTAACTTCAAACATTGAAAACACTTAAAAAAAAAAAAAAAAAAAGGTATGTTGGAGGATTTAGATGTGAGATGACAACAGAAGATAGACTTTTTTACTGAAGTCATGTGGATTACTTGTGGATTATTGTGATGTTTTTATCAGCTGTTTGGACTCTCATTTTGATGGCACCCATTCACTGCAGAGCATCCATTGGTGAGCTATTCATGTAAAGCAAAATTTCTCCAAATTTGAAACAAACTCATCTACACTGTAAAAAATAAGTGTAATTTTAACTGTAACATTTAGTAAAAACGCTACGGAAAAAAACTGATAATAGGTTAACAGTAAGTTCCCGTACTATATACAGGGAAAAACTGTAAAAGATCTAACAAAGCATTCAATGTAAATTTACAGTAAGATTCTGTTAACTATACAGCTTTTAGAAGTAAAAAAATAACAAATCAATGTATAATTTACAGTCTAAAACTGTAAACTGATATTCCCAGAATTCCCTGCGTGACACTCCACGTTTGAAAGTATTTTGTTTAAATAATCATGTTTTTAAATAGTTCTTGTTATCAGTTATGTACATTTGAGCTTTATGTTACATCTTCTGTTGCTTAATGAAAGTTGTTTGCATTATTTAAGTATCACGTGTGTTACCATGATGGTGTTTTGTGTTTCCATAAATGTGCACCTTCTATATGTTAATATATACTTCTGCTTGTGGTGAAGCTACTTGTGATGAGCTTTGATACTTCATGTGGCTTTCTCTTATACAGTACCATCTTTATTATTATGGTGGTTGTCAGTATTTTCAAGGTACAAAACAGATTTAATTTTGTGTGTTGTTGAATTTACTGGTTTATATTCACATTTTCTTGTTTGTAAATTACAGCTTTATATTGTAAAATTAACAGTTTTTGACGTAAATGTGTTTACAGTTTTCTGTATTTTTACATGATGGCCTGATGGTACAATTTTCAGCAAAACTGAATTTGTCATTGAACTATAACTTGCATGAATTTGAGCAGACAGCGAAGGGAAAGCATCAGGTGTCTGGTGTTCATGTGAACTCCTTCAGACCTGTCTGAAAGCATCCCAGCATGCACCTCAGGATGCTGGCTGAAGAATGTCAGAGTGAGCAGAGCTGGAGTCTAGACGAGGAAAAAGCTCTAATATAAGAGTTTTAATATGTGAAACATAGTTTTGATCATTGCACCATTCACACATACTGTAATCCCAGAGTTTGAATTAAATGCATGAGTAGGTGTCAAACTCTGATTGCCAGTGTAATTGAGTTGCCCTTTTTAACAACTGATGGCAAAAAAGATTCTATTTTTATGTTAAATGATTTTAACTAGGTCAAAGGATAATAAATGATTGTTGAATTAAAGTCATTGTTCACAATCTCCATGGTAACAATCAGCCATACACTGCCATGCTTAGTTCTGTTTTCTTCTTCTTTTAAAGGAACAGTTCACCATTAAAATCTAAATCTGTCATCAAGACTTTTTATCTGGTTGAAATTTTAATAATGTACTGCTCACTCTTTCCGATACAATAACAATCAATTTCGGACTGGAGCTTTGAAGCATTAAACAAAGTAAAAATAATAATCCATATTACTCATGAACTATATTCAAGTTGGTTATAATCAATATTGCACGATGGCTTTGAAGAAGACAAGACATAAAAAAATCATTCTTAGAAAAGGTGGAATCTTCTCTAGTTTAATAAAAAAAAAAACCTTAATAAAAACAGCAATGTCTGATCTGTGAACACATCTATGAGTGTTATATTTGCACTGATATACTATTATAGTTTTTCATTTCAGTTTTTCTCTTTTTCTTTGAGTTTTTAATTTTATATTTAGTTTTCGTTTTAATTTTAGTAAAAAAAAATTATATTTCGTTTTTTTAATGTCTATATAGTCTTGTTAAATTTTAAATAATAAGTAGTTTCTATTTTAATGTTATATTTTTGCTCTCGTTTTAATTTTTGCTCTTATTAACCTTATTATTATTTAGTTTGCCTTATTTAAGTATTCCAAGTTAAACTAAATAAAAATAAGAAAAGTTGTCTTTTAAGTTTAAGCTTTTTTCTTTTAATAATTGATTTTATTTCAATTAACAGTTACCTATATCGGTGCAAGGTTTTGAGTATGAACAACTTTTCTGATACCACTGAATTCTTTTAAAAGCCTGAAACTCCTGTAGTGCATTTGAAAAACGACCAGGATATCTATATAAAAATCACATAAAAACTCACCATGAGGATAAGTAAATGGTTATACAGTTTCTACTTTTGCCTGAACTATTCCTTTAAAGTTATTTCAGTAAAACATAGTCTGAGATGCCTGGGAAGGAAAGGTGAGCTCCATCCCTTCTTTCTGTATCGTCTGACAGCATCTCTGTGGAAGATGGGCTTTGCTCAATGATTCATGTGCTCCTGGACGTTTTATAAAAGCACAAAAACAGACATATGCATCATATTTATCCAGCAAGACAAGTGTGTGCGAGATGAGAGTAACTAACTTTAAACACAAATGGAAGCTGAAGAGTGAAGCTTTCCATCTTTCTTTCTTTCTCTTCTCTTTGGGTTTTTCCACTCGTGTTTGCCGATTAGCTCACACCCTGCAGAGACGAGAGGCCAAAGGATTTCACAGCATTAAACCACTTGCTCCAGCATAGCCTATATATGAGAGAGCTTAGTAATTGAGATAAATGATCTAGCGACAGTTTCAGACGTCTGCAGCAGATGGACTGCTCTCTGTATGAACACACTTATTTCAGATGTTCCTGAGTGAGCCCTGAGAAGTATGTGAAGAAATAATCCCAGCATCATATTTAAGGTGAAAACGTGATACGTCCACATCAGTGAGAAACCATGGATAATTCAGACCAAGAGCTGGTGAGACATGTTCTGCTCTTCCAGAATTCATTCATTTTTAAAGGGAATGTGTTTCACTCTGACATGATAGTTTTATATCTAAATGTACTGTAGGTTTCTTTGGACCTTTAGGCAATTTATGTATGAATGGAGCTTGGAATAAAAAAACAGATGCCGTAAACAATGCTGAAAATATATGCTTAATAAAACAATTATATTTAAAAATTCCAATTAGAAAATTATTAAATGCATAATATCATGAACTTATTTTTTTTTCTTATTTTTTTATTTCTTAGTAAATAAAATAAACTCCACACGTTTTCCACTAAAACCATTTATTTTTCATTCAGAAATCTTAGTTTTGTTACAAAACACCATTTTAAATGGAAACAAAAAATTACTTTGTTGGATAGATCTCTGAAATACAACATATATTTTCAAAAGTAAAAAAAAAAGCCTAATGTAATAAAAAAAAAAAAAAACTGAAAAGCTTTGGAATTTTATGTTTTTGAAAGAAGTCACCCGTGGCTTACCAAGGTGGCATTTATTTGATCAAAATTACAGGAAAAACTCAAATTGTGAAATATAATTACAATTTGAAAGAACTAGTTTCAAGTTTATTATGTTTTAAAATTTAATTTATTACAGTGATGATTACTCCAGTCTCCAGTATTACATGATCCTTCAGAAATCATTCTAAAATACAGATTCACTGTTCAAGAAAGATTTCTTATTATTAGCAATGCTGAAAACAGTTGTGCTCCTTAATATTTCATTTATATATATAAAAAAAAAAACAGCATTTATTTATTGAATCAGGAATCTTTTGCATTATTATGATTAGTGGTCGACCAATATGTGTTTTTTGACAACCGATGCCGATATCTTGGAAAGCAGGTGTGCGTGATAGCCGATGATGATTTTTTACAATATTACTATTAATATGAAATATTGAAATCATTATAACCACCAGGGAAATCAGTATTCTGGGATGTTTGTGTGCACTGAATAATATTTTTTCAAATAAAGCCAGGGTAACCTTCATTTTACGTACAGCATACAGTGAGAATGACATGAATATTACAGTGGGAAAATGCATAAAGCGCAGCATGAGTTTAACGTTTAAAGCATTCAATTCACACTGACCAATCGTCACACAGAGAACACGTGACTATGCTGGATAAAACTGCACACTTCACAAGATTCCACAGCTGGATTCGACCGAGTTTGCAAGGTTTGTGAAATTAGTAATTCAAAGATTTGTTTAAATGATATAAATGTGTATTTGCTTAATGCTGACGGCAAACAAGAAAGCAATCGTTTTAATACTTTCTGTATACATAAATTCCCTAGTTTAACCGTTTTATCTGATTATTATCCGTGTTAGAAAGAACTGTTAATGACAACGACAAACAAGAGAGAGAGAGTGTGAGCACTATGTGCCTCTGTCTTTGAACACATCGGGCAAGCAGAAAAACGTATCGGCCGATGCCGATATTTGAAAAATTACAAATATCGGCCGATATATCGGCCTTTAGCGATATATCGGTCGACCACTAATTACGATGCTTGACTGTGACTTCTGGTCAACTTAATGTATCCTTGCTGACTACACATATTCATTTCTTTACAGAAATTACTGAATGCTAGTGTACATCATTATTTACTCATTTATCCATAATACAAATAAGATCATAGGCATGCCAGATGAATCAAAAGAGTTCACATACCCTTTTTTGACCCTTCCTTAACGTCCTGCTGGTGCTGATGAGTGTATTTTGAGGTCTTGAAGCTGCTGCTGCTGTAAAAGAGCACTGAGTGTTCCAGCTTCCATCAATCTAACACTTCTCCCTAAGGCGACTCTACAGCAAGAGCTATTGATTTACAACAGTCTTACGGGTTTGCTTAAACACTACACCTTGAAATTCTCACTGTGAGTGATGCTAAGGGATTCCAGTTAAAGCGCGATAACAGCAGAAGTGCAGTTGACCAGCAGTTCATGTGATCACGTGTCAGTTCAAAAGTCTCTCGTCGTTGATGCTCAGACGAGGAAGGTTATGCTTGATAAAGTAAAACACTACACTCTGCAAAAAATAAAAATAGCCTCAATGCACTAAAGTGCAAACTCTGAACACAACAGACAAGCAATTTTTAAGAAATATAAAGAGCATGCAGGTTTTAAACCACATGAGTAAAGAATTTTCATTTACTCATTCATATAAAATGAAGAAATTAACCTGAATGCATAAATGGTGATATCAAGACGCCTTTATTGTAATTGCTTCAATACATTAGCAAGACCTCTTTGTGAACCAGCCCGACTTAATTTAACCATCAGGGATTGTCCAGTACAAATCACAGAAGACAACTCTAAAAAGATCATTTTCTGTTCAGAGAGAGAAGGACATACACTTCTATTATAAACAAGACAAGAGATTTACAAATATGGGTTTTGTTCATCTTCCTCCCACACAACACTCCAGGTGCTGCACAAGAAGAAGTAAAAAAGAAAAGAAAAGAAAAGAAAAAGGTTGAAATGTGAAAAGACTCCCCATGAAACAGTATAGCCTTATAAAGAATACAAAAATATAGAGATGTAAATCTAAAGAGTTCAATTTAGTGACAAATTGTCTTCTCTCCATGGACACAGAAAAAGCATTGCAGAAAATATACACTGTGACTAATTTGAAAAAGAATTCCACCATTCTCGAATTGAAGCAAACAGAACGTTTGTAAAAATAGAGCCTTATATTTGGCACCCAATAGGTGAATATCAATTATTTTTATATTAAAATTTTGAACTTGAACACTGAAATAACTGATTGCTGCTTTGCAAATATAAAATTTTAATAGACTTCCCCAAAAATTCCAAGCAACTGCACGAGCGTTAACCATAAAATCATGACCAGGTCAAAATAAAAACATAAAAACAAATGAATTACATCCTGCAAAAATAAAGAAAATAAAGCCAATAAATGTATTTGCACTGTGATTTGAATAATTATTAAGCACTCTAAGGAAATACAATAAATAATTTACTATAACAGACAATACATAATATTCTAATGTACTGGTTTGCTGCTAAAATATTATTGGTGCTCAGCTATTAATAATGGTTTTCTTACAATTATCAAGGTTAAAAACTTTTGCTTTGATTAATAATTG
Organism: Carassius gibelio; assembly: GCF_023724105.1. Classification (NCBI taxonomy): domain Eukaryota; kingdom Metazoa; phylum Chordata; class Actinopteri; order Cypriniformes; family Cyprinidae; genus Carassius; species Carassius gibelio. The sequence goes on from NC_068404.1 coordinate 26,972,840, forward strand.
AATAGAAAGGTTTTGTCCCCCAATACTTTTACACATTACAGCAATGACAATGGGATTTTATGTATGTATGTATGTATGTATTTATTTATTTACTGAATTACTGTCATGAGAATTGGAAGTCTTTATTTCTTTGATGCTAAATTTATCTTTTGCTTATAGAGTAAAACATAACCTTAAATGATTTCCCTGTCTCTTCACTTTCTTTCAGTCTTCTTTCAACATAACACACAAACCATATGAACCTGCACCTACTTATATATATATATATATATAAACATATTTATCATTTCCCGAAATCCTTACCAACTTCCTGTTACCTTTTTACCTCCACCGTCTCTCTCTCTCCACCCTTCCTCACCCATCCGACGGTGAGATTTCCACCTTGCATCTGAAGCTCTTCATCATTGTGATGTGTCCCCGTGTTTCTAAAGTTCCCACAATACTTCATGCTGTTGTGGCATGCTGTGTGTGTTGCTGATCGATGAGATGTCTCCCTCGCTCTCCCCGTTCCCCCGAGGCATTGTTGCACTCCTCCTAAAGTGTGGTCCTCTGAGTTGCCTTCCGACGCTGGTACTTAGGAGACTTTGAAGTTTCAGTCTTTGGGGGCCAGACGGGTTTGACTAAATTCACATCCTGATCCAGAGAGAACGTCTTTTTGGGAGAGACTGTTTGCGGAGGCCACACTGCAGAAATTTTGTTAGGGCTTTGATCAGGTTTATTTGCTTCTTTTTCAAACCCGTCTGAGAGGGAGCACATACTACTTTGCGAAAGTGAATATCTCCAATCCGATCCGTCATGGTCTGTATTGCCTGCATCTCGGATGCCCAGTAATTCCCTTTGCGATCCTTGTACAAATACATCCTTGAAATTCCCTTTAGACTTGAAGAGTTGTTTATAATGTGGCTGGCAGTATAAATGTCCATGGAGAGAGACAAAGTTTCCAAGGCTGTCAGACAACAGAGTTTCATAATTCATAAGTCACAGAAAATATATAGAGCTGTCTGCATTCGCACAGTTTGTAAATGAGAACTGCACTGCAAGCTCTCCATTTGAATGGATTTATGCAGAATACTTTATCTTATAGTTACAGATAGTGGTACTTTATGCAAAAAAAAAATTAAAAAAATAATCATTTTAGAATTATGTTGGAATACTTACATTGTTAGACCTACTAGAATATTTATGTTAATGTCAAATATGATAAATTGTCTGTTTATGCTAATTTTTCAACACAACCATACATACTATTAACTCAGTGCTGAAAACGATGCTAGGGTGTTGCACAGTTGCTATGTGGTTGCTAGCTTCTTCATGGGTACTTCTTCACTTGCTCACCAATGGATCCTCTGCAGTGAATGGGTGCCGTCAGAATGAGAAAACAAACAGCTGATAATGGCATCACAATAATCCACAAGACTCCACAGCCGATCAAGTTTCATGAAGTGAAAAGCTGCATGTTTGTAAGAAACAAATTGATCATTAAGATGTTTAACCTCAAAGTAAAATATGAGTCCTCTATTCATAATATTGTTTTCTTCAGTGAAACAGGTGCCCTGTCTGAATCATAAGGCAAATATGCACAGATCAAGCACCGTGTACAATTGAAAACCATTTTAAACAAATATTAATGTCAGTAGATTTTGATGTGAGAGGAAAACAGGTGATGGAAGCATTATTATTGATTATGTATTCATATTTTAGTCAAAAGTAATGGTCTGAAGTTAACATCAAGACATAAAAGCATCTTCATAATCGGTTTGTTTTATACAAACATGCAGCTTTTCACTTTCACAAGATGTTAATTTATGGACTGGAGTGGTGTGGATTACTTGTGGATTATTGTTTTTATCAGCTCTTATTCTAACGGCACCCATTCACTGCAGAGGATCCACTAGTGAACAAGTGATGCAATGCTACATTTCTACAAATATTTTCTAATAAAGAGACAAACTCGGATGGCTGAGGATGAGTAAATTTTTTTTTATATGGAGTACAGCCTCCATATAAAATATCATATTACAATATTTTATAACATACCTCAATTTGTTTTTGCAGTGCTCACATAAAAAACAGGATTTATGGAACTTCTTTTTGTCGGCTATCAGGCCTTCCATGGGGTAAACCCTCTTCTTGCACACTGCACACATCTCCGACTTTGGTACTCGAATCTGGAAATATGGTAAAGATATTCAGGTTTTAGTCAGTTCAGGTTTGTGCACAATCAACATTCCCACTTTGCCAGACACTCAGTCAACGCAGCCAAATCACATCCAACATCTACTACTGCAATGTAAGGTTACTGAAAGCTTTGTTAAAAACAGCATTAGTGAAAGACATGTTCAGACACAATAAAACATTAAAGCATTAATTCTTCTCAAACCTGGAGTTGATATATCAAAATCATATATATTATATACATATTTTTTATTTTATTTTATTTTAATTATAGCCAAACATGTACTGTTCAATATCCACCCAATGCTGGGTTACCATTTGTTTTTAATCTAGCCTTTTATTTATTTTCCCTAGCTGAATGTATAGAAGTCTGAATAACAATTGGTTTATAATTTGTAGAGTTTTTTTGGGAAATGTAATGATCCTGCAATCTTGCAGCCTCTAAAAAGAAACAAACCAACCAACCAAACACACACACACACACACACACACACACACAGCCAAGTTGCTGTTTCTGAGGTCACACAGAGGCAAAATTTTAAACTCAATTTTTGTTTTCCTTCAGTCTGTGTTCAGTATCAATCCCTAAAACATTCTGCTTTTAAAGTACATTTGATTCTTGCAGCACTCTCAAATGCAAATGAGACAGAGATGAATGGCAATTATGGAAAAAGCACTCAGTGCTATTGAGATATTTAAAATTCTAAGCTGATAAACTGTCTTTTTTGATTCCTTGATGGTGCTGCAAGCGAGAGTAGGCAGAGAGCATTTCTAAGTGGCCAAAAACAGTGTAGGCTGCTCCCCAGACTGTGATTTCCCAGGACACTAAGTTCAGTGATATGTGTCAGATAGTATAGACAAATGCATGTGTGGTATTCCAAAATAAATAATTATCAAATAATAATACAATTTAAATAAATAAATACATAGAGTAATGAATTATTAAATGTGCGACATAATATTTATTTTTTATTAAATGTTCAAAAAAGGAAATCTGTCACATTGTATATATTCTTTTTTATAATGAAATGTAAATTTAAAAAAATAAATAAATATATGTATTTATTTAAAACTTTAAACTCAAACTTAATTTGAAACTTAAACTTCAAACTCTTTTAAACTCAAGCATAAATTTCAGCTATTAACATTCAAATAACTGCGATGAGTCACATTTGTTCCATGACTGTCACAGTCACATACACGTTTACTCATCTAAATGTGGACTTGTCGGAAAAGACAAAAGTTAGAAACACTCAGTTTGACCCAGTAATGACGTTTTGCAGTAGCTTGCTGATAAATTTCATTCCCATCATGCACTGCAGGCATATTTACTCGGCACAGCAGTCTCGGTTTGATGCACTAGTACGTGGCTTGGCTCTCTCACCTGTGACACCTAAGCTTTTGAACACACTCTCACTTTCTGTCCACGCTTTATGGAAGTTCTTCATCAGTTCCTCTGCAGAGACCTCAGGTGACACCGTCACCTCTGACGTCTTTTTCTTCACAGCATCAGCATAGGAAAAAGGCACCCGTTGTGTTGTAATGCTTTGAGACTGTGTGGAAACCGCCATGGTGCTTCTTGATCCGATAATTCTAGTGCCAAACTCGTCAACAGAAGAATAATGTTCAGTGACTGTTTTTGTCTCTGAAAATCCTGTTGGATCGACAGACTTGTCTTCTTTCACATCTTTGCGCACAAGCATAGGAGAGCTCAGCTGGGAGCATTGTTCCCTCTCTGGAGGAAGCTCAGGCTTTGAACCTTCAGATGCAATTTCACTCAGTCTTGACTCCTGTTCCTCCTGTTTGTTTTGTAGCTCTTTGATGGGGGAACTTTGCTCACTCATTTCAAAAACATTTTTAATATCCTTGATGTTGAAAGCAGCCATATCCTCTTGTTGTCTTGCTTTCTTCTCCGTATCAAGCTCCAGGCCGTCAGTTTCCCTGCCAGGCTTCTCTGTATTGTCAATTGGGTCTTTTCTAATACCAACTTTCCCTTCTGACGTCTCAATTGTTTTGGCTCGTCCAGACAGGTTATCCTTAGAGATATTTTTCTTCTTTTTCACTGCACTCTCAGTCTCTGTGTTGGGGCCTAAACGCTCTGGGATAATAATGGCATCTCCACTTACGTTAGCGATATTCAATTCAACCACTTGTGTTTCAGAAGACCCAAGAGTCTCCTCTTTAACCGGTTTAGAATCAATTTTGATCTGACGTTGGAACATGGCGGGAAATTCCACAATTTCGGACTTCTTTCCAGGGGCCGCCACCAGGTGAGGCACCGGATCCGGCGAAGCACCACGAGAGAGCGTAGCTGTGGCATTTCTGAGCCGTGTCAGACTATCTGCCCGGTTCGAGGAGGGTGAAGGGGAGGTCCTGCTTAAGCGAGAGCTTGGAGTCTCAGACCTCCGTGGAGGAGGCGTCGGTGGAGTTGGGGAAGGTGAAGGTGCTGCCCTCTGTGGCGAGTCGGTTCTCTTTGTGGACTCAATGGTGATGAACGTAGGTGAGGAAGAGCGCAGCCGTAACAATGGAGATGGAGCTCTGGGGTCAAGAGTTGTAACGCTGCTCATTTGTTGCTTTCGACTCTTGCGTGTTGTCTTCATCTCCTCTTTGACCACCTTCCGTGTTTCACACTTTGTTGAACCAATGGAAATCTTTGAAATTCTTTGAATGGCTCCACTAGAGACTAATTTTTCAGAGGTGGCCTCACATTCATGCTTTTCAATTGTGCCGTCAAAGTGCATTAGCTTAGCTTGAACAAGATTTTTAACATGAGCGAGAATTTCTTTAAGCTTCTTTTCGTTGTGTTCAGCAGCTGCCCCTTCCAAATCACTCTTCTCCTCTGGCCCCAGAAGCCAGGAGGGCATTTCATTGAGCAGTGTTTTCACAGCCTTAGAGTCTATTTTTCCTGCAACCCCCTGTAACTCTGAGATACGAGACAACATCTTCTGCGCTTCAGCTTGTCTTAGAGATGTACTGGTGCTCTCTGCTGAGCACTCAGCAGTCTTCTTTTGTGCAGATTTGTCTGTCATTTTTATTGGAACATTTCTGCTTTCATCTTTTGATTCCTCAGGAATCCGCTGGCTTCCACTGGCCTGCTTCTGAAGTTTAACAGTTGCACCCTCCTCCTGGAAACTCTGCTGTTGGAATGTACTTTCGGTTTTGATGACCTCCTTGTAAACTTCAGTGTTTCCCATTTGAATAGTGTGCTGTGTTTGCACTAGGGAGATTTCTTCTTGTTTTTCATCAGATGTCAGGACTGGCCACTTAGGCTCAGCAGGCTTGGCCTCTGTGGGTGACATGGATGCGGTGTTATTGCTTTGAACGGCTTCTTTGTCTTTCTTACTCTTGCTCCTCCTTTTCTTTTTCGGAGTGGCAGGGAGCCCCTCTACAGGTTTCTCTTTGGCCTCTTTCTCCACTTTATTCTCTGTTTCTGTGGGGCTTTTTTCTCTGCTTTCTTTCACCTGAACATTCTCCTGCTCCGCTGTGGCTTTCTCCTTGCTTTCCAGTTTAGTGCTCTTACTAACTTTCTTAGCCTTTTGACCGTCGACCTTTTGGGGCTTCTGCTCAGCATCCTTAATTTGAATCTCTTTGATTGGTAGGGAGCGATCAGGGGAGTTTTTTTCTTGATTTTTCTTCGGAGAGCTTTCCTCTTTTGTTTTGTCCTCTGATACGCTGCTCACATCTTTTCCAACATTCTCAGATTTATTTTTAGAGACACTTTGAGGTTTGTCTGATTTGACAGAGGCATTTATTTCTTCTTTGGTTGTGTTTTTAATAACCGTCTTCGTCACCTGTTGTATATTGGTCGTCACAGATCTCTTCTTTTTCTTTTTAGCTGAAGTGGAGGTGGTCTGCTGCTGACCCGAAGAGCCCTGCGATGACTGATTAGAGATAATGTTCTGTTTAACTAAGGAAATACCAGGAGATTTTGGAGGAGATTTCTCATTTGTGGCAGCGATCAAAGCCTTGCTTGGGGGAGCGTTTGGGAGAGCCGTGTGCTTGGATGAATCATATGAGTCTGTGGCTAATTCAAATTTGGTCACACTCTTTTGAGCTCTCTCTTGAGTGAAATCAAATGATATGCTTGCCTCTGATTGCACCGTGTCTGTGCTCTCTGAAGAAAGCATTTCAAGGGCTGCACTGACTGACTCGTGCATGCAGATTTCAAAGGCTGGGGAGCGCGGCGGTGGCGGTGTGCAGCTTTCCTCCCTCTGCTGTCTGAACTTCTGTTCGGCTTGTATTAGTGGGGTTTTGAATTTGCTTACCGGAGATTTGGACGGCGGAGGAGGAGAAGCGGGTGGGGTGAGCATCAAGGGGGCGAAAACTTTCTTGGGAGGCCGCGGAGACTCCGGTGGCTGTTTTGTGAACACGGACTGAATTCCAGAGGATATCATGGAGGACTTAACTGATTTTGTGCTGACATTTTTTCTACTCTTGGTCTCCCGTGTAGCCTGCACATCCATTTGCTCAAATGAAATTCCTGGCTCAAGCTTGGGTACTTTGCACAATGTTGGTGCTTTGAGGGGTTTGACAGTCATTTTAGTGGGTTTGGATGGTGTTATGTTGGGCAGTGGAAGGAGGTCTAACTCCTGGACTGTGGGAGGCGGAGGGAGAAGGTCAAGATCAGCCATTGCAAGAGGAGGAAGTGGTGGGGTTGGTGGAGGAGGGAAATGGTCAAGTTCTGTCTTCACTGGATCACATGGAGGAGGAGTAGGGGGAGGGGGAAGATCGTGATCACCCCTAATGCTCGGAGGAGGAGTGGGGAATGAGATGCTTTCATAATCCGGAGGGGGCGTTGGAGGGGGAGGCAGAGGGGGTTCGGGGTCAGGTGGTGGAGGTGGCATATGGATTTCCTGCTGCTTTCTTTTTTCCAGTCGAATCAACCCCTGACGGAAGTCAGTCTTCAATGTTTTGATGCCGTGTGTTTGAACAATTGTTTTGTGCTCCAGCACTGTGGTTTTTGTTTCCTGGCTACATTCTGTGGTGCGAGTGGTGATTGCAGTGCTGTCTTGAGAGGTGTATTTGTTTTGCATTGATTGCTTGTGAGCGCTTCTCTTTGATTCACTGTTCATATCAAGATTTTTAACTGCAGGGGTGGGCTTCTCTGCAAGGATCTCGTTCACTGATGGAGATGGGGTCTTTGCAGGAACTTTGACCTTTCTTATAGGCTGCCTTCGGGGAATCGTTGGGCTGGCTCTCTGTGCCGTTTCCATTAAGGATTTTATTGTGCTCTTAACGTCTCCTTTTATCACTTCTTCTTTCTCTGATAGCACTTGCTCTTGGGTGTCATAGAGGGATTTTATGGAAAGCTTCACATCGCCCTCTGTGCTCGCCCTGCGCTGCATTCTGGGAGATGGAGGAGGCTCAAGTAAGAGCTGAATCTTGCCTTTCACATCTCCCTGGACACCAATCTCCTGCTGGCAAACCTTTCTCTCATTTGACGCTTCTTGTAGACTCTGTATTGCTGTGTGAATGTCCCCCTTTACAATCACCTCCTTCTCCACCTCTTTCACTGCATGTTTGGCCTCCTCCAGCGATTTCAACGTACCTTTGATGTCACCTGGCACCAAGTCTTCTAGGACAATTTCCACCTTGGTGGAAGTCAAGTCTTTTAGTGATTTCAGCGTTCCTTTGATGTTACCAGGAATGATTTCGGGCTTTTCCACCTCTCTGGGCTGGTTTTGGGCCTCCTCTAGAGACCTCAGTGTTGTAGGTAAATCAGCTCGAATTACTTCTTCTTTCTCCAAAACAACTGTCTGGTTTACAGACTGCGTCAGAGAATTCATCACTGCTTGTAGGTCTCCTCTCACAATCTCTTCTCTCTGTAAATGTTCAAATGAGACTGGAGGCTCGGTCATGAAAACCTTAACCGTGTTATGAACATTGCCTGGGACTATATCTTCCCTGTCCACCAGACGACCGATTTGAGCTTGATTGCATGTCAAGCTGAGTTTCGTTCCCTTAATATCACCACCAATGATTTCCTCTTTTTCAATTTTACCCGGGTCAGCCTCATCTGGCTCTACCTGCAGCTTTTTGAGGTAATCCAGTGCACCCGACTCAATACATGTAGAATAAAAGCTCACCTTTCCCCTCTCTGCTTCATCCACTTCAATTCTCACAATTTCCTCTGTGTCTGGATTGCAAAGTCTCTCAAGGCACCCTTTCACATTACCTCCGACTATATTTTCTTTCTGAGTGCTCGATTCTTCAGGAGAATTGAATAAAGAGTATATTGTCATACGAACATCTCCCTTTTCGTCTTCTTGAATGAGAATGCCCCGTTTGCCAGTGCTCTCCTCTTTCAGCAGGTTGTTTATGGCTTCCTGAATGTCACCTCTTATTATCTCCTCTTTCTCCACAGAGGCGCTGCTGTGCTCTTGGAGCAGCTGTTGTACGGCGCCGCTGATGTCTCCCCTCTCCTCTGCATTTATAATGATTCCCCTCTCGGTTTTCTCCTGTCTGTTGAGGAGGTTCATCATGATGTTTTGCAGATCTCCTTTAATGATTTCTTCTCTCTGGATCTGGGGAACTTCTTTACTCATGAGGTTGTACTTAGCCATGCGAACGTCTCCAATTTCATCGGCCTCTATGATAATACCTTTGTTGTCTACCATTCTTTGGGTGAACAGTTCGTCGAGAGTGGCTTTTACACTCTTACCAATGATTTCTGTCTTCTCCAAGCTGCTCTCATTAAATTCAGCGAATGGCGTCGTTTCAAAAAGCCATGTTGTGGTTTTGACATCTGCTTTGGGGATTTCTTCACAAATTACCCTTTTACTTTCGTCACTTTCGTTAACATGATCAAGAGGATTCTTCTCAAATAGCCATACAGACTGTTTGACATCCCCCCTCAGCTGTTCCTCCATAACAACAGTTTTCATCTCATCCTCTGACTTTTCAGCATGTATCTGATCAAATGTGTGAGTTTCAAACATCCATTTTGCTGTCCTAACATCCCCTTTATGAATCTCACTCATACTGACAGTACGCACCAACTTTTGAGACAATGCATCAGATTCAAAACGCTGCTTGTTTGTCTTTACATCACCTCCCTGAATGTCCTCGACAGTTTTGATAGATATTTTGTCATCTTCTGCAATCTTATCAAGGGGCTGGGTTTCAAACCTCCATCTTGCTGAGCTGACATCACCTTTTTGGATATCTTCCTCTGTAACGGCTTTTAAAAGATAGACCTCATCTGTCTCTCTAATTGAGTCCAGAGGCTTTGTTTCAAACAGCCAACGGGCTCCTACTACATCACCTCTATGTATGTCTTCTTTTGTAAGTGTTGTCACTTCATGATAATGGCCTTCTTTGTCTTGGATGGCATAGAGAGGCTGAGTCTCAAACATCATTGCGAACGTTTTCACATCTCCTTTCTCCTCATCCTCTCTGATGACTTTCTGCAGCTTTGTCATTTCAGCTTCAGAGGACACATCTTGAATCTTATCTAACGTGTAGGTCTCAAAAATGAATCTGCCTTTATCAACATTGCCTCCCTGAACATCTTGTACCGTACGAGCTCCTTTTAGCTCACCGGGGGTCTCTGTGATTTTATCTATGGGTTGGTTTTCAAATAACCATTTGCAGTTTCCAACATTTCCTTTCTGAATATCCTCAGATTGAGCACTCCTCAGCTGTCTCATGAAATCCTCAGAAGTTGAGCTCACAACGTCAGAAGATTGGGTTTCAAATATGTATTTCATCCGAGACACGTCCCCGGATTGTATGTCTATTTCAGTAACAGTCTTAAAATCTTCTCGCTGTCCTCCACTAATGTTCTCCAGGTTCTCTGTCTCAAACAGGAAACGTGCCATGCCGACGTCTTTTCCATAAATGTCTTCTTGTTTCACAGTGTGAGTTTGCAACACCGTCTCTGAGTTATGATGTATGGCATCAAGAGTTTGAGTTTCAAAAAGCCAAGTGCATGTTTTTACATCGCCTTTTTGAACTTCACCAGAATCTTTTGTACTCTTAAGCTCTTCCCTTTCATAAAGCATGTCTATAGGTTTGGTTTCAAAAAGCCACTTGCAGGTTTTAACATCACCCTTGACTATGTCTGCTGTCTCCCTAGTAACACACTCCTCATCTTCAATATTGCTAAAATATTTAATAGCATCAAGAGGCTGGGTTTCAAAGAGCCATTTGGCCGTTTTGACATCTCCAGATTCTATCTCTTGTTGTGTTATGCCCTTTATGATTTGGAATTTAGTGATGCTCTCATCGAATTGGTCAATAGGGTGAGTTTCAAACATCCACTGGCAGCTTCTGACATCTCCTTTGACGATTTCCTCCCGCCGTACAGTTCTAACCTCGTGATAATGCCCAGAACTGTCTTGCAGTGCGTATAATGGCATGGACTCAAATAGATTTTTATTTGATCTAACAGAGCCAGTGGTGACACCCTCAACTTGAATCTTCTGACTTTCATCATATTGGCTTAAATCATATGTTTCAAAAATTTGCCTGTAGTTGCGCACATCTACATTTTCTATATCCTCCAAATTCACCGTTCTTGTTACATCCTTTCTCTCCTCTCTGATCTGCTCCAGCGGCTGGCTCTCAAACAGCCACTTCTGGTGTCGAACGTCTCCTTTCTCCTCAGATGTCATCATTCTTTTGAGCTTCCCCACCTCTGAAAGCTCTTTCATCTCATCTTTTGGAACGGTCTCAAAAAAGTGTCTGGCAGACTGAACGTCACCTCCTAGAATTTCTTCTGCACTTACTGGCCTGGCATTGGAATCATCCTTTAACATTTCCATCGGTTGCGTCTCAAACACCTTACAATTTCTGCGGACATCACCCTTGTAACTTCTATCTATTTGTTCTGAATCAACTGTCTTCACAAACTCTCTCTTTTCCTCTTGAATATCTTCCAAACGTTGGTTCTCAAACAGCCATTTTTGATATCTCACATCACCTCTTTCTTCATCAGATGCTATGGTTTTCTTAAGTCGGTTTACCTCAACATCCTCATCTTTAATGTTCTCCAGAGGTTTATTCTCAAACATCCATTTTTGGTGTCTCACATCACCTCTTCCTTCCTCAAAGACTGCTTTTTTATTTAGTTTTCCGACTTCCGGAAGCTCTTTGAGTTCATCCGGTGGAGCATTTTCAAACAAGTGTCTCACAGAGCGAACGTTACCTCCAATGATCTGTTCTGAGGTAACAGGTCTGGAGTTGGCATCATCTTTAAGCGTGTCCATAGGCTGCGTCTCAAACACCATGCAGTGTTTGCGTACATCAGCCCCAAGAATCTCTTCTTTCTGCTTTTGCATTCTCTCCCATTGGGCATTTATGGTGTCAAGCCTCTTTGTCTCAAACAGCCACCTTCCCCTTTTTGCATCACCTAGCTGGTTGTCTTCCAAGGATATACTGGAGATTAGCCTGACTTGAGAAAGGTCCATGTCAATGTCATTCAATGGCTGTGTTTCGAAGAGCCATCTTGATGTTTTGACATCACCTTTCTCTGTCTCCTCTCGGCGGACAGAAGTAATCAAAACCATCTCACCGGAGTGTTCCCTCATTACACACATGCACTGCGTCTCAAACATCCATATGACTTTCTTCACTTCTGATTTGATCTCCTCCAGTACAGACTTCAGGCTCAGCACCTGCTTCTCATCCATGGTTTCAGTGTCGCCCAGAGAGTCCATTTCTTGGTTTTCAAACATGTACCTCACAGACTTCACATCTCCTTCGGTGGCTTCTTGTGTAAAGATGACTTCTTTGGTTTGCTCATCATCAGTGTGAATTTTATTTAACGTATCCATTGGCTTTGTCTCAAACAACCAGGCGGCCGCCCGAACATCTCGTTTCCCTACTTCATTCACTAGATAGTTCCGTTTAGCTGAATCACATTGCAATCCCAGTGTATCCATGGGATGCGTCTCAAACATCAAAGCCCTGTTCTTAACATCTCCTCCAGGAATGATTTCCTGCTGAATTATCTTTTTGCCATCCTCTTCATTTTCCGAATCATCCTTAATGCAGTCTAAGGGTTTGTTCTCAAACATCCAGCGCATGGACTGCACTTCACCTCTCATAACCTCGTCCCACTCCAAATATTCGTGATCTGGGCTTCCATTTGAATTGGTGCCGGTGTGTTCAAACTGGTATGCTGCCTCTTGAACTTCCCCTACTGCTTCAATGCCCTCGTCGTCGTAAAAATCTCTTTCCAGGTCTTTCCTGACATCAGGGTGAATGTGTTTGCAGAGACGTTTCAGCTCTGATAGTTCCCTCTGTCTGTAGTATTGCTGTCTGTTCACTGTGTGTTTCACTGGAGGTTCAGGAAAGTTTTCTGCAACGTCTGAAGGATCCTCCAGTAAGTCCGGTGGGGGCGGTGGCAGATATTCCAGATCATAATCGTCATCATCGTCATCATCGTCGTCGTCGTCGTCGTCGTCATCATCATCAAAAGTAAACTCATAACTTGGTTCACCTTCTTCCACTTTGTGTGAGGCAACACTGTTCAGAGTACTTGATATTTCACTCTTCACAGTTTGATGGGACGTGTTCACTTCTGATAGCAGCTGTGAACGGCTTTTGTCAAGTTCAATCTTTTTTAGAGAGAGAATAATGAACATGAAATGGCTTATATGCTGGATCAGAAAAGTAATTTTGTTTTTTAAAACTAAATGTCCAAATCTGGACAATTATTTTAAAGACCTCTCCAGTATGTTTATGTCCTTATTGTGCATTCAAAAAAGACAAGCAAAAAGCATTTAAAAAGGTTCTGCTTGAGCGTCTTAAAATAAATAAAGAGCACCACCTTACACAATTACAAGAGGAAGTTATCTGATTTTTGTAACTGCTCAGCCACAGCACTATACATGCCTTCTGCATTTGAAAGAGTTATGCATTTACTAAACAAATGCTTTTTCTAACCCAATGCATTGTTGTATTTAAAAAAAAGCTTCATGAATATATTAGACACACTTCCCTAAAACCATCAATATCATGTACTACACTTGAAAATTACAGCACACTGCAGAAATGTCTATTTAATGAGTTTTAATTAGTCTTTTTGACATCTTCCAAGTAAAATATGTAAAAATCTCTAAAGCAAGAACACTTATCTGAGAAGCAAAACTGCATTAGACAGTAAAACATGCTTTTTATAGACTGTTTTTTTTAATGCAGTGTATTTTCATATATTTTTTTTCTGTATTAATGTGTTCATATGTGAACAAAAACTAATTACACTCATATCTAAGACACGGTCTTTAAAAATGAGCCTGAATAACTTATGCAGTGTTGATATTATCCATTCTTCTGTTGTTGTATGCTGATGGTGGTAGTATTGTACTCTTAACTGTGTGTATTTTAATGTAAGTTTAAATGTTATTGACATATTTCTGTTCGGAGAAGTCGAAGACAAATTTCCACTAAGGTGGACAATAAAGTCTAATGAATGAATGAATATTCAAGTAAACAGATTTCTCAAGCAAAAATAAAATAAATAAATACAAGTGTTGAGAGCAAGACTTGTAGTCAGAACCACCAGTGGTTTGCATTGCTGTTTAGATGCACAATAAAGACACAAAAATAACTCATATCAGATGTAAAGTGAATTTACAATAACACATGCTCTCAAGTCTTATGAAGCCCAATACAACTACACTGTTGAAAGTGGAGAGACTCATGGAAACGTGTAAAAAAGATGGTAAGCAGTGTCTGGTTATGCACTGAATCCTATTAAAGTATAATACATTCATGTGTCAGAGTAGAGATGTAGGCAAAAAAAGACTTACCTTAATTTTCTTGCTGGGGGCTGCCTCCTCGATAGTCTTTTCAAAATGCTGTGCCAGTTCTTTAGTCGAGAGCCTCGGATAGTACTCTTCCTCCTCTGGAAGCAAAAGTTCAAATTAAATCAATCTAGTGAGCCTCTGTAAAATACACTGCAAACCAAAGAAAGAAATTGTGTGATATAGAACATATTATCTATAAATTACTGCTGGTAAACTTACCCGTGTCATTGTGATGATTCTCATAACCAGAAATAACCTCCCGGTTATGTGCGATTTGATCACGTGCAGCCTGTAATATGGAAAAATAAATACAACAACTTCAGTTTAGTGGCATAGGCAATAATGAAATTGAATGCATCCCAAAGGATCTAAATGAACAGTTCTGGCATGAATTTACATTTGTGCATTTGGCAGATGTTTTTATAAGCATTGTGTTTTATAAGTATGTGGAGTCAAACCACTGTAACGTGGCAACGTGGTGTTGCTTTAGCAGCTGAGTTTATAATACTATACTGAATAAACACATTTTCAAAACTCTCAACATGGAAATGTGGGCAGTAAGGTATCCCTGTAACACTGTCTCACACATACACCCAGTTTAAAGCAATCAAGGTCTTTTCACGTGACTTACATTACCAGATTAAATGCAAAAATTGTGTCATTTACGGAAATGTAAAAATAAGATAGAAAATAAATAAAGAACCTTGTTTCTTAATTGATCTTGTAATGTTATTTTAATAATGGATAAAAGTAGCGCATAAACACAATGGATTACTTTATAAATGAAATAGACGTGGAAATGCATTTTTTTTAAATAATCTATTGAATGAAATTTTTGAAATGAAACATTTTATTTGAAAGTTCATGGATGCAAACCAAAAGATAAAATGAATAATAAAAGTGGCATTAGTCAAAAAACAACTACATTATGCTACACTTAAATATCCCAAACTAAATTCTAATCAGATGAGCCACATATAAAAAGGTAAAATATTTTTATATAATATTTGTATAAATTTCATCATAAAAATATTTTCACAAAATCATATTTAAATATTTTAAAATACAGCTAATTATCATGATTTTCTTTTAATGCGACTTCGACATGACACGAGCCTTTGAAACACATTCAATCTTATCAAATGCAATGTTTCAGGGTTTTAGTGTTTTATTTTTACTCTACTCAACAGACACGGATCTGCTCCCTCAGTTTAACAATCAATATTCCATGATTTATTTTACTGGACTATACTCTCATGTCTATTTTCACAGAGTTTCTTCAAACCTTTATTTATTCCACTTTCACTATCCTTTACCATGAGATTATTATATTTATAAGGAGGGCAAAGTTATGGGTTTGATTCTCCGGCAGTGCATAAACTGAAACAATATATACGTTATATATAAAATATATCCATTAAATGCATTGCAGATCACTTAGGATAAAATCACCCACCAAATGAATGAATGTAGATGCAAGTGTTTATGTTGAGATGATGATGCTAAAACCTTTAGCTTCTAAATGATATTTTCACATTGTTGAAAACTGATCAGTTACAGTAACATTTCATAAACAGAAAAGAGGCACTATAGAGACTGCAAATTAAGAGCCGTGTGATTGTCAGTGTAGCTCCTGTTGGCGAGATCCAATACTGTGAGTGTCTGAGGGTTTTTTTGTGGAATGGAGCGTTATTAGTAGCAGGGCTGTGGGAAATGTCCGTACCCTTTCATCCTGGAGGAAGACCTGCTGTGAGACTTGTCGACCCCCGCTGCTGCTCGCCACACTCATGGCTGATGAATTTGACACCTCCTGCGTGACAGGAGACAAGGGTTGTTAGAGGATGAGACATAGAAAAACACACAAAAACACACACATGAAATACCTTATCTGCACTCCCTTGGCTTAGTCACAAACAAATGTATTTTCTGATGTAATGTGTTTCTGAATCTCTCTATTGTGCACAAAAATATACACGAAAAGTGATGAGTATTTAGAAAACTATTTAACATTCGAAAAATATACTACTGGTCAAAATTAAGAATTTTAAATGTTTAGAAAAAAGACTCTTCTGCTCACGAAGGCTGCATTTATTTAACTAAAAATACTGTAAAAACAGCAATGTTGTGAAATATTATTACAATTTCAAATAACTCTTTTCTTTTTGGGTGTACTTTAAAAAGTAATTTATTCTTGTGATTTAAAGCTGATTTTTTTTTTTTTGCATCATTACTCCAGTCTTCAGTGTCACATGACCCTTCAGAAATCATTCTAAAATGCTGATTTGCTGCTCAAGAAACATTATTATTATATTATAATGCATGCTGAAGACCATTTTGCTACATAATATTTTTTAGATACATGATATCTTTTCAAATAAATAAAAACTTTTATTCAGCAAAGGATACATTAATCAAAAGTAACAGTAAAGATATCTATAATGTTACAAAATAACTCTATTTCAAATAAATACTGTTCTTTTGAACTTCCTACTCATCAAAAACACTGATAATAAGATGATCAAAGACACTAACAACAATTGAAACAATTAAGCATCAAATCAGCATATTAGAGTGATTTCTGAAGGATCACGTGACACTGAAGACTGGAGTAATGATGCTGAAAATACAGCTTTGATCACAGGAATTAATTATATTTTACTATATAGTCAAATAGAAAACAGTTATTTTAAATTGGAATAATATTTCACAATATTACTGTTTTTATTGTAATTTTGATTAAATAAATACAGCTTAAGTGAGCAGAAGAGACTAAAATAGAAAAAAAAAACAACGTATTTATTTCCTGTAGCTCAAGTGGTAGAGCATTGTGTTAAGAAGTGCAAGGTTGCGGGTTTGAATCCCCGGGAACACATGAAAAATTGATAGCCTGAATTCACTTTGGATAAAAGTGTCTGCTAAATGCATAAATTTTAATTTAATTACATTTTTTTATTGATTTCAACTTTATGTATTGCATTAGAAAGCTAGATATCAAACCAACAGGCATCAAATGCTGAAGGTTCTTTTCTCAAAACTACATGAATTCTCAAAATAATAGTGACAAATGTATGAACATTTTGAAATAAAAGCCACATACTTAACCTATCTCAGCCTTTTACACATTCTGTAATACACATATATGCTTTGTCAAAATAATTTCAAGGACACCACATTATAATAAAATCAAAAATCCATTTCTGCATATTTCCATGAAATCTGCATTAGCAAAGCTTGGAATTAATCTGTACATTTTCGTCTTCCATTTCAGGATTACGATAAGTCAGTGTCAATTACTGTTAAACAGCAGGTTTAATGGTTTCACCCCTCGGATGAACAGATTTCGTAATGATGTTCCAACTCCCACTCCCACACACAAACACATGCAGCTGTGCATAAACAAGTGTGATATCATCAACAGGGATGAAATCAATACCAATCTATAAAAACAGCCCAAAAACACACGCTCATCGTTGAAAGAGATACGACTGATATATACTGATGCAGATTGCATCATTAAAACCAAAGGTGACTGAGAATCAGACTTAAAAACATTCATCAAAGCAACAGCGCAACAGTGACCGCCTACTGCTTCAGATGCTTGGCTTCTGGTGAAGTACTTTTCATTTTCTCCAGAGAGACTTCAAAAAACACTTTAATAAAGAGTTCCAAGTCATTAACCAAACCAACCGGCTCTGAGATAAATCACAACACTACAAACTTTGATTCAAAGCAAAAAAAAAGCATTTGAAAATGGGAATAAAGGACTAAGTTTATTGATTACGCTCAGAAGTGAACTGTTCAATGATATCTTCCAACTTGATGGACACAAGGATTAAAAAAGCTGCACTGAGAAAAAAAAAATTATGTATTTAAAAAAAAATATATATATATTTCAATTCAGTTTTGATCTTGATTCAGTTTAATAGTTTTTGCATTAATGCACTGATATACATCTCATTAACATATTGCCATGTTAAAAAAATAAGGCTCTTTCAAAAGATTCTTATTTATAGATTAAATATAAAAACTGGCATTTACTGAATAAGATAAAATGTATAAAAAATATCTAGTGATATCAATGTCACTTAAAAATGTAACCTTTTACTGAAGGAGAAAAATAGTGCATGACAAAACAGCTAAAATTAAGTAAATAAATGAAGATAAATATTTTTTATATAATATATTAATGATTTTATAATATAAAAATTGTAACAATCGTATTTTATTTTATTTCTTTTTGTAATATTTATATTTTAAAATACAGTAAATGATTGGGCATTTTCATTGTGATTTTGACATTTTTGACACAAGGTTTATTTATTTTTTTATATTTTTTTATTAATTAATATACTGATTATTGACTCTTTGTTCATTTGATTTTAAGAGGAGCGTCTAGTTCTCCATTTATTCCTGCTTAAATTAAGCAAATCAGTTTTGGATAATAAACTGAGAGAACATGACTGTGGTTGAAAAGAAACTTGTTTTAAACATGTTTGGTTTAAAAAGACTTAAAGAAAGCTGAAGACATTTCGGCTTGCGTTAGATAATCCAAACAGAAAATAACCTCTTTTTTTTTATAAAAAATAAATAAATAAATCACACCCATCTAAAATATAAAAGATAAACACAGATCTCATTATCCAGAAAAAGAATAAAAAACAAGCTCAAAAATACATCCTACATCCCAAACACACACATAATATTACACAAGTTATAGTTTAAATATACACACACCTCCTTCCCAAAATGCACACACAAACAAGTTTAATAAATGAGTGTCACCACGAGCAACAGAAAGCACAGATAATGAGATGACCTGCTGTAGCAGAATGCTTTGATCCTTCTCTCAAATAACGGCTGCATGATACATAATGTCAGCTTATGCTCTCATCTGTCTACTCCGTGCTTATCATTCACAACACGCTTCTCTTTGTGAGCTGTGGATAACTGCCAAACTTGAGCTATTTTATGTGGTAATTCCATTTAATGTTCAGTAAACTACACTTTGTCTGTATACATTTGCACCTTGATTGAATAAAAAGCTACAAAAATAGAGAAACATTTAAAGCAGTGGTTCTCAAAATGAAATATTTACAGCATATCTGTAGTAAATGTACCTAATTTGGTCACACTTTAGTTTGGGGAAAAATAATACTTTTCTCTGAAATCCTGGCCAGAAATGGAAGTTCAGAGATTGGTCTATAGTTGCAAGAACGCTCTTATCCAGATTTTCTTTTTTTAAACAAGAGCTTTTATTTATTATAGAAATTGTATATCGACCGATCGATTCAACGATTTGCCTTAATTCAATTCAACTCAAGTTTATTTGAATAGTGCTTTTCATGATACAAATCATTAAAAAGCAACTTTACAGATTTTTTTTTTTCTACAATATATTTAATGTCAGAATAATGTCTTGAGGAGCAGATGTATGATTCAGCTCAAAAACAATGTCATTAAAAGTGGATATGGAGATAAGCTCAAATAGCAAGGGGTTTCTGGTGCGGTCAAAGCCACATATGTATACTGCTGTATATTATTTTGAACCTATGATATTCAACGACAAAGAATTGGAAAAAGCTTTAACATTATTCAACAGCCATATCGGCAGGCGTCTCTAATTTAGGGTTCAAAACAAGAGTCAATTGTTGAAAAAAAGAACTCTCTGATTTTGGTGATTTTTCTCAATAACATTTGCAAAGTAGCTTGTCCTAGCAAACTTCACAGCTCGAAGTGTCCTGGATTAGCATCTCACATGCATTTCACATTTAAAACTGGATGAAGCACACTTTAAATTGCACATCAATCAGAAATTAGAAATAATGCATTTTAAATAAATGAGTGAAAAAATGTTTAAATATATGCTTCATAATATTTAACATTTCTTGATTCACGTCAGCTAGCACAGTTTGAGAGGCACAGCTTTGGAGCACTTGAACCCTGATGTGCTGGCAGACGAGATGAGAGCACATCTCCCACTTTCTCCTGTCATTCTGTATTCAGTTAGATTTTTTTTTCCTCTATCACTGAGCTGGAGCCACCTCGTCCCTGCAGGGCGAACAGAGCACGCTCAGACCCACTGGTATGGATGGGTGGACTGGATTCAGTTTGGATCGGCAGAGCTGCTTTGCACAGACTGTGACCAAAATTGATCTCCATTCTGCTTCTCTCAATGCGAGCAGTATCTGATTTTTTTTTTTTTCGAGGCAGGCGCTGCATGCATAATATAAGCATGTGCCAATGCTAATGGGCTTCAGAGGCTTGAGAGAATCTATGCAGATCTGAGAGGGTACAGATGGGTAGAGATTTGACTTGTTATTGTATTAGATTTTTCGGGTTTTGGTGTAAGGTCAGCTGTGAGAGAATTAATCTTATTCTGAAAATCCATGCACACACTCTCTTTTCTACACCAGAAGTCGTTTTGCTCATGTGGAAGTTGCATGCATGCTTATAGTGTCTAATACCTGTACCAGAACTAAAACTAGTGTTGATTAGGGTTGCCAAGCATACTAAAAGATACACAGGTGTCTTCTATTTAAGGAAACAGAAGTGCATTTGACTGAGACAAACGTGGAACACATTTTTTGTGTATTTTACCATCTCACACCCATATGCATCATTACATTTGAACTAGTTTTGCATCCAAGCCTTGATTTTACAATTGAAGATTAGAATAAAAACAAAAGCTAGATGTGAGACACCTTTAGGATTAGTTTTGGGACTTTAAAATGTACAAAAGCACTAAAAAGATTAACAAAATAAGAGTGTGTTCTTAATGTTCAGTCACGATTCTCTTGTGCCATAAATCGCCTGGGTAGAAGCTAAACTGATATGTGTGTAATGATGCGTGACACTTTAGTATGACATTAACATTCATTTATTTTTGAACAGATTCTGTATGTCAGTGTGTCAAAATCAAAGTAACGGCATTTCAAATGCATTTTAGCACTTAAATCTTTTTAATACATATACATAGCAGTATGCATATACTGTACGCCATAGCGATGATTTGCTGAAATATAATTAAACATTACAAAATATATTTAATAATATATTTATTATTATTATTATTATTATTATTTTTTTTAAATTTATTTTTTTTTTTTTTAGTTTGGTTTGGCCTGTAATATTTAAATATAAAAAAGCCTGCATGTTCATATTCATCGAAAATATTTTGTTGCAGATGTATGTGACTGCAGTGCAACATAACAAGGCTGCCTATTTGATTTTAGATTCACTAGTTAGAATTTTGATTCACTAGTTCAAAATTGTTAACTATTTTAATGTTTTTGAAAGAAGTTTCTTCTGCTCATCAAGCCTGCATTTATTTGATCAAAAATACAGAAAAAAAATTAATATTGTGAAATATCATTACAATTTAAAATATATATTTTTAAATGTATTATAATTTAAATTATCATTTATTTCTGTGATGCAAAGCTGAATTTTTAGGATCATTATCACATGATCCTTTAGAAATCATTCTAATATGATGATTCATTATCAAAGTTGGAAACAGTTCTGCTGCTTAATATTTTTTCAGAACATGTGATACTTTTGTTAGGATACTTTGATGAATAAAAAGTAAAAAAATATAATATTTTGTAATAACAATATACACTACTGGTCAGTAATTTGGGGTCAGTAATTATTTTTTCTTTCTTTTTTTAAATAAAATCAATACTTTTATTCAGCAAGGATGTGTTAAATTGATAAAAAGTGATAGTAAAGAAAATATATTATTAGAATATATATTATTAGAAATGTTTTTTATGTTGAATAAATGCAGTTCTTTTTAACCTTTTCTAAAATCAAATATATTAGACAGCAGAACTGTTTCCAACACTCATAATAAATCAGAATATTAGAATGATTTCTAATATTTCAACTATATAAATATACCAACATATGTCTGATATTTTAACCATTACAAATCAAAAAGGCTAATTTTTTATTAAATAGTTTTAGATCTATGTATTTTTTTAATGTACTGTATATTATGTCATATATTCACAACCGTTGACAACATTTTGGGATCTCTGATATTTTTTAATGCTCGTGAAAAAAGTCGCACGAAAAAGTTGCTCAGCATGGCAGCATTTATTTAATAATAAAAAAATTATAAAGAATTGTAAAAACAAGAATATACTGTGAAATATTATTAAGATTTAAAATAACTGTTTTCTATTTGAATACATTCTAAAATTGTTATTGATTCATGCAATGAAATAGCTGAGCATCATTACTCCAGTAATGGTCTTCAGTGTCACATGATCCTTCAGAAATCATTCTAATATGCTGCTTTGCTGCTCAAGAAATATTTCTTATTATAAAAGTTTTTCCTATTATTATGAACAGTTTTGATGCTTCATATTTTTGAAAGAGAGAGAGAGAGAAAAAAACACACATACTGACCCCAAGCTTTTAAACAGTAGTGTATATTACGAGTTATCAGTTTGAGAAGCGGTTTTCAAGTATCCTCCAACACTGACCTGCACAGATCTGTGTGTGTGGTGAATCTGGGTGACCGTGTGAGATGATGACATGCTCTCATTCTCGAACTGTCTGCGGACACTGGCCAGACCCCCAGGCAGGGAACAAACCTCGGCTTCCTCCATGACCTGTAGAAAAAAAGAGACAAAAACAGAGAGACCGCCCGCATTGAAAATCATGCAAAGCAGATTTATGCTTTTACAAGAGCTGCAAGATTATAGGAGTGAAAGTGTGATCACTTGTCTCTTGCCTTCATCCACCATCAAACAAAAATATTCATATATTCATGAGACAATGTGGCTTACACACACAGATTCCAGCCCTCATCTCATTATCTCTGTGGCTTTACAAAATCACATTTTAAGATTTTGCATGAGAGTCTTATTTGCATGGCATAGTATTGTGAGGCCCTGATACTGTGAGGTTTCATTTACTCAGCAATCCTGTTAACCCTTCCATGCTGTCGCCTTCTGGAAATGTTATTTATCTGCACACGCTGTCTCCTGTGTTTCAAAGCTTCATTTCTTAATTTTCCTAATTAATTTCATCTACGAAATTAATGAATGCAGTTTGCATCATGCCATTCTATATTGCAAATGAGCTCTAAATATCAGAAGTAGAATACAGAACTTTTCAGATTTGACATACTGTAGTGTGCGACCCAGACACCTGAATCAGCTCTTTAAACTGATGAAAGTGTGCTTGACTACACTGCATCTGGATATATGCCCGGTTATAACGCTCTTCTCCATCATTTGATGTATAACTGCTGCCATGACCAATAAAAATATGAAAGAAAAAAAACATTCATACATATCAATAGATAGTCTGACAGCTACAGTTAAAGGAATAGTTCACCCCAAAATCAAAATATATATATAATTTTTTTTTAACATTAATTCAGGTAAATAATGCTTTTTGTGAGCAAACATGTTCTGTGATTATAAGCATAATCTATAATAAGTCTAATTTGCATAGAAAATAGGCATGTTTGTACTTGCTGTATTTTCAAAGCAAAACGCTATTTTTACCTGTTACAATTTTACTCAGAGTACATATTTCATAGGTCATCGTGTCTTAAAAAATGCTCTTATATTACAGCAGCCACCACAACTCTTGCTTTAAATAACACACAGATGCATTTAAACCATTACTCTAACTTAAAGGAATGTTCCAGGTTTAACACAAGTTAAGCTCTATCAACAAGATAACAACATATAGCATGAACAAATTTTATATTTTAATTTTCATATTGGACTTGTAAGTGACGAACTCTGTCGGCAACATTAAAACACAGATGGATGAGCCGACATTATGCCACTAATACTACTGGCAGATTTGAACTTGTACTGAAGCAGAAACAGTAACTTCTCTGTACTGTCCCCCTCTTGTAGGGATCTGACCTCCACTGGCGCAGAGTGGACATGTAATGCTGTTTTTAGCAGCCGGCCAAAGAGAAAATAAGAGAGCGAGACACAGGGAATTGGGTTTCTGGAGAGGTTTCTGAACTCCCACTGGTCAGCCATCATCACATTTCATTCTTACACTGTGACAAAGCCATAGAAAACAATGAAAGTCACCGCACACACACATGACCTCTCTACTGTGGGGTCCAGAGGCATTCGGTCCTTCACCTCATTCTGGCTTTGGAGTGTTGCAAAGACTAAAGTCTCAAATCCAAAGAGACAATCTTTATCAAAGTAAAGACCCTGCCACAGCCCCCTAAAACTTCTCGTTCTAACACGCCCCACATGTCTACATCACTAGGTGGAAATATTTGCGTAATGCCGCTCAAAGGAGAAAGCAAAAGCACTTTATTTGACCTTTGGAAAGAAGATGCATTTAGGAATATTTAAGATTACTTACAGAACTCCAATGCATTTTATGGATGACTGTTTCATGAACCTAGGAGAGGAGGTCCTTCTGACTTTGCTACGACAATCTTGTGCTTCTGAATCAGCTATTGTATGTTATGTTTTCTTATTTGTTTAAGTGTTTGGCATGGATCGTTCAAATGTGGAGTTTTGCTCATCGTGTGTGTTTGTGTGCACTCGCATGTGTGTGTGTGAGAGAGAGACAGGGTCACACAATGGAGTCAGCTGTCTTAACCGTCCGTGGCTTGTGTACTGCAAACACATACGAGCTTCATCACTGTGTATGTCACATGACTCTGTTCACCTTTTGGGCTTGAACTGATGGTAAAACTAAGGACATTACATTACATTTATTTTGAATGATGAAGCTCGCAATTATGGAAGAGGTGTTACATTTCCGACGAGTGCTTGCGGTATTCGGCCAATCACAATGCACTGGGTCAGCTGGCCAATCAGAGCAGACTGCGCTTAACAGAAGGAGGGACTTTGTAGATAATGACACGTTTGAGAGAGGCGGGGCATAGAGGACCGACAGTAATGTACAGTATTTGGAAAATAATGTGTTTTTTGAATATTTAAGAATGTCAACATATTCTATTACACCAAATAATGATCTTTAATAAAGTATCATATGACCCCTTTAACACGTTAAGAATCCTTCTTCAGAGAATATAAAACATAAACTATTGAACAGTAATATATATTCTTATTCTTAACAAGTCTTATGCGACTTCATTTGGCTTCTTAATGAAATGTTTCTTGTTTTAGCAATGTTTAGATGTTTTACTGGAAATCAAAAACAAATACTGTTGAAGAAAATGATTTCATTCCCGTGTAATACGGGTGATTGTGTTGTTCTCATGTCTCAGCTAATGCACCTGAATCAAAGCCACCACTGATGTCACTTAATTCTGTTTCTAAGAAACCTTTTTTTAGGAGATTTCTCCAGAACTGCCAAATCCTTGGAGACCTGGGGTTTCTGCATAATGTACTGCCTGCTGAAGTCCACTGCTTGTGTAATTCATTTGGTCTCCCTCTCTGTCCTCATCACTGCGTTTGTCTGTCAAACGTTCTGTCTCCATTACGGCGAAGAGGGGCGCAAATCAAACGCACACTGCTTTCTTTTGTGATTTGATGTATCAAGGCAGCAATTACTGTATAAATCAATGAGTTTGGAATTATACATGAATTTGACATGAGCGCTTGGTCCTCACACAGTGTTTAAACGCAGAACAGTCAGAATTTATCAGCCTTGAACGTTTGCCCTAATGAGACGTTGACATAAGTTTGCGTTCCGCGCGAGATTTGCCTCATTGAAATTATATTGGCTGATCAATCTGATGGCACTCAGACAGCCAGATATGAACTGCTGAGTAAATAGCCTTAGTCTGCTCAACAGAAGATATTAAGTCTAAATGTGACTGATGCCTGATGAAGCAGGATCACATAATCCTTGTTTACACCTGGAATTAAAGGGACAGTTCACCCAAAAATGAAAGTTTGCTGGTAATTTATTCTCCCTCAGGCCATCCAAGATGTAGGTGGCTTTTTTCTTGAGTAGAACAGTAAAGGAGATTTCAAGCTAAAAACCCGTAGTCCTCTGTGATTCATAAAATGCAAGTCAGCAGTTTTTGAGAAAAAATAAATAAATTAAAAACCTGCACCTCTTGATTTATTAAGGTCTTGTGAAGCGAAACAATCAATCTGTGAAAGAAACTGAATGTTATTTAAAACATTATTGCCTTTAATCTATAGCATCTGGCAATGGGGAAATCTGATTTGTTTCCTCTAACTGGTTCTTTTGGATAGTTTGTTTCTGATTCAAATAACTTATTCACACGTTTAGGTAATCACACAGTTTTGCAATGAATACGCAATTATTAATGAACCCAAAAATGTTTTACATGTCTACAGCATGTAAAGTCAACAAACTAGTGTTCAACAGCTCACCTTTTTACATAAACAATGTGAAACCATAAAACATTGATTTCATCCCTTCATTCAAGTGCTTGGTTTATGCATGTGCATGTCATTGGCTCTGCCTGCAAAGTGAGTTTCAATTGAGTAACTTGTAGATCTGTGTGGCTCAAGCCACACACAAACTGTCTCAGGTGGTTCAGTCTGATTTGTTGAACTGATTCATTTGGTTAATAATAAAAAATGTAAAAAAACGGTTCAAAAGAATGATTCGTTCGTGAACCAGACATCACTTCAGACCGAGTACCTGAAGCTCTGGATTACAGGTAATAATGTTATAAATAATGTTTTTCTTGCACAGACCTATCATTTCGCTTCATAAGACCTCATTCTATCATTAGGTGCTATGGGTATACTTTTTTATTTATGTTTTTCAGAAACTGGTAGACATTGACTTACATTTTAGGAATCACCAAAAACCACAGTTTCAAATAAAAATATTTTCCGCTGTTCTTTTCATAAAAATGAAAAAAAAAAAGTTATCTACATTCTAGATGGCCTGAGGGTGAGCAAATTAACAGAAAATAAAAATTTTGGGCTGAACTATCCCTTTAAAAACCCTTTTGGGCAATTCATTCAAAAGTGGTCAGATTGCTGTTTACACCTATCACACTTGGTATTTCCATTCCAAATGAGTTTCCTATGATCAGATCAGTTTCACCTGTGTGTGTGTGTGTGTGTGTGTGTGTGTGTGTGTGTGTGTGTGTGTGTGTGTGTGTGTGTGTGTGTGTGTGTGTGTGTGTGTGTGTAAAGCATACCGAACTGGAGAAGCTTGTTCTGTCCTGTTTGGAAACCGCCGCCTGGTACACAGCCATGCGGTTTTTCAGCGGGACAGGTTCGGAGTGAGCACTCTCCTCCAGCGTGCCTGTTCTGGATGCTGCGACGCTATCTGCAGATGGCAAGAAATCGACAGACAAAAAAAAAACAATTAGATTTGAGTATTTCAGAAGAAAAAAGAGTGGTGCTTGCCCATGCAATTAAAAAACATATCTACAATGCTAGGATGGTTTCTAGGGTGCTCTATATGATTGCTTTGGATGCCTGGTCAATTTATTTTAGGGTATGCTGGGTGTATTTTAGGGTCTTAGAAGTGGCTAGGTGGGTACTAAGGAGTTGCTAGACAGTTTTGAGTGGTTGCTGTTTTAGACCCCGATCACACAGAATGCATTTTATGCAGTGAGAGGTGCCTTTTTAAAATTGTTTTCAGTAGGTATTGAGGTTCTGTGTGCTGTTTATGCACCCTGTGCACCTCCCATGTTCGCCTGCCTGCTGCGCCTCTTGTTAATGCAGGAGTTTCTGCAACAGAAGATGGGTAAAAAAGCAACTCTGAGTAGAAAAAGCACCCTACGTCATTCACGTTTTTTCCATTGTCCAATCGGATGAACAGGGAAGCGGTTCTTACATTGTGATGATGAAAGTACCGTTGCTTAGAAAGTCCAGAGACTGCCGCAGGTTACCAAGAGCAGTATTTTTTTTTTAGGAATTCTGTTAATATGATAGTTTACTTGAAAGCAAAATCCAACGATTTTATAGCGCTCACGCTGTAATACTTTGATTAGACTGAGACTGACAGGACAGCTGGTGAGGTGGTTGCCTTAGCAATATTAAAAAATGGAGCGCATTGCACCAAGTGTAAACATGAACAATAATATCAGCGATGCTTGACTTGGCAAATACTTCCAAATTAAACCAGGTCATTAGTGCATACAAGCAAGATTAACTGCAGGGCGTATTGAAAAAGAGTCAAAAGAGTGTTCCACAATTTACCCCTTGATGAAAATATAAATCTGCATTACTATTTGAATGTTTTACCCACAGATTTATAGGTCCTCGCTTTGTAAAAACAACCCTTAGATTAATGCACCAGGTTTAAAGGTGGAACGTGACTCTAAAAACTTCAATAAAGACTGATTACAGCAATCTGGGAGTCATACAGCGGCTTCATTAAGACTTGAATTGTGTTGCTCATTAAAAAAAGGAGATGAATTGCTTTATCAACAACAAATGACAGTTCACTAATGACTCGACAATAAAATGACATAACATTCTGCACTCAACAGCCTGAGCTAAATTGAATAATCAGGAATCCTGCTCAGTATTCAGCCGAGCACCTTACAAGGAGTTCATATTCTTGGATGCAGAGCAGATAAGGGTTTAATATCGCATGCGACCACAGGTCATGTTTGCAAAGGTCAAATGGCTAGTTCTACATTTAACTGCGAGTTTGCATAGCTACCCAGGTTGCAATTCCACCTAGGACAACAGGCTATCCATCACCGCAGTCTCAAAGCCAGACACCTCAGAGTCGTTCTAAGGTGAAGTCACACTGTATTTCTAACAAGTCTAAACATAGCCGGAGGTGAGACCTTAATGGGAAAACGTTGCAAGGTGGTGGAGGAACTTTGTTGACCGAAGGCTTTCTCGTTTCATCCAGGAGCTTCACTGAGATCAATTGCACTGTCAGCTTATCACTAACCCAATTAGACATTGTCGAATATGAAGACGCGTCTCTCCGGCTGCTGTAAAACCTCATTAAGGTAATGAGCTGTTGGCAGCTCGAACAGAGCATCCAATCCCACCCTTGGTGTTCGCGTGTGTTTATATTGACGTATAGTTGAAGAAAAATGCACTAATGTGGGTGTGAAACTACCCAGTTTCTTTAAAGGACTCACATTTGAGATGTATAACAGCCTGTCACATGTGATTGAACATGTTTCTGACATGCAACACAGCTAATATAATTTTGAAGTGCTTGTTAAGACATTTCTTTCTCTCCTCTATGAAGTCTGTGCCAAAAGCTAGCAAGCTACCTATCTAGACAACAATTTAGGACGCTACTGTTTTCATGCAGAATGCAATCCCATTATGCACTGCAATGAGCATTAAGAAAAAAATCAACCAAACATTGCATGTCAATTATTAATGGAATACAAAATAAATCAATATTAAAGGGCACCTATCATGCCCCTTTTTGCAAGATGTATCATGCATTTCATGTGTTTGTGAAGTTTCAGGTCAAAATACCTGACAGAAAATTAATTATACAGTTTTGTTCAAAATAATAGCAGTACAATGTATAACGATACAAACTCCATATACATTGGGAAGAAGGAGGCGGGAACCGGCGCACAATCAAAATCATTTTAATATTCGAAAATAAATACAAAATGGCGCACCAGCCCCTCACGGCCGACTGGTGCGCATAAATAAAAAGCAAACACATAAAATAACGTCCCAGGCCTGGTCCTCTCTCGTCCTTCACGGTCGTCACTCCAGTTTTATATCCTTCCATCTCCTACGTGGGACTCGATACTGGCGGTGGGGCGCAGGTGTAGCTCATCTTCAATCACTACACCTGGCCTCACTCCTCGTTCCCACGCCTCTCGGCCCCGCCCCACTCGCCACATACCCCCATCGCCCCTCGCAGGCCGGGGGGTACCCTCGAGACTGCGCTCTACTCCCCCCCCCCCCCCCCCCTTCCCTCCGGGGGGGACCGCTCACGGAGACCTGCGGGAACCTGGAGGTAGGACAGAGAGGGGAGAGAGAAAAAAAAAAAATCCGGTTCCCAGACGCACTGCTGCTCGGCCCTCCACCGGCTGGGTGATCTCCTCCGCGGTGCCCGGCGGTGGCACTGGACGGCCCTCGGCGGACGGCACGACACTCCTCCGCCGCCCGGTGGACGGCGACGGCTCCTCCGATTTTGGGCAGCGGCAGGAGTCCCCCGTTCCCTGCCCCTCCGGATTCCGTCACGGAGGCGGCAGGCTCCGGCCCCCTGGCGAACAGCGCCGACTCCTCCGCTCCCTCACGGACGGCAGCCGCCCCTCCATATCGTGGGCGGTCGGCAGCGAGCTCGCCCGTCCCCGGCAACTCGCTCCAGCCCACCGCCTCGAGCGTCCATGGCGGCACATACCTCGCCTGCTCGAGGGCACCGCGGATTCACCACAGCAGCGAGGGATCTTCAGCAGCGCGTCCCTCCTTCTCCCGGGCTTCGGCACCACTGTAACGATATGAACTCCATAGTCGTCGGGAAGAAGGAGGCGGGAACCGGCGCACAATCAAAACATCTTTAATAATCAAAAATAAATACAAAACGGCGCGTCAGCCCCTCACGGCGACTGACGCGCACAAATAAAAGCCAAAACATAAAATAATATCCCAGGCCTGGTCCTCTCTCGTCCTTCACGGTCGTCACTCCAGTTTTATATCCTTCCATCTCCTACGTGGGACTCGATACTGGCGGTGCGGCGCAGGTGTAGCTCATCTCCAATCACTACACCTGGCCTCACTCCTCGTTCCCACGCCTCTCGGCCCCGCCCCACTCGCCACACAATGTGACTAACCAGAATAATCAAGGTTTTTAGTATATTTTTTATTGCTACGTGGCAAACAAGTTACCAGTAGGTTCAGTAGATTGTCAGAAAACAAACAAGACCCAGCATTTATGATATGCACGCTCTTAAGGCTGTGCAGTTGGGCAATTAGTTGAAAGGGGTGTGTTCAAAAAAATAGCAGTGTCTACCTTTGACTGTACAAACTCAAAACTATTTTGTACAAACATTTTTTTTTTCTGGGATTTAGCAATCCTGTGAATCACTAAACTAATATTTAGTTGTACGACCACAGTTTTTTAAAACTGCTTGACATCTGTGTGGCATGGAGTCAACCAACTTGTGGCACCTCTCAGCTGTTATTCCACTCCATGATTCTTTAACAACATTCCACAATTAATTCACATTTCTTGGTTTTGCTTCAGAAACAGCATTTTTGATATCACCCCACAAGTTCTCAATTGGATTAAGGTCTGGAGATTGGGCTGGCCACTCCATAACATTAATTTTGTTGGTTTGGAACCAAGACTTTGCCCGTTTACTAGTGTGTTTTGGGTCATTGTCTTCTTGAAACAACCATTTCAAGGGCATGTCCTCTTCAGCATAGGGCAACATGACCTCTTCAAGTATTTTAACATATGCAAACTGATCCATGATCCCTGGTATGCGATAAATAGGCCCAACACCATAGTAGGAGAAACATGCCCATATCATGATGCTTGCACCTCCATGCTTCACTGTCTTCACTGTGTACTGTGGCTTGAATTCAGAGTTTGGGGGTCGTCTCACAAACTGCCTGTGGCCCTTGGACCCAAAAAGAACAATTTTACTCTCATCAGTCCACAAAATGTTCCTCCATTTCTCTTTAGGCCAGTTGATGTGTTCTTTGGCAAATTGTAACCTCTTCTGCACATGCCTTTTTTTTAACAGAGGGACTTTGCGGGGGATTCTTGAAAATAGATTAGCTTCACACAGACGTCTTCTAACTGTCACAGTACTTACAGGTAACTCCAGACTGTCTTTGATCATCCTGGAGGTGATCATTGGCTGAGCCTTTGCCATTCTGGTTATTCTTCTATCCATTTTGATGGTTGTCTTCCGTTTTCTTCCACGTCTCTCTGGTTTTGCTCTCCATTTTAAGGCATTGGAGATCATTTTAGCTGAACAGCCTATCATTTTTTGCACCTCTTTATAGGTTTTCCCCTCTCTAATCAACTTTTTAATCAAAGTACGCTGTTCTTCTGAACAATGTCTTGAACGACCCATTTCCTCAGCTTTCAAATGCATGTTCAACAAGTGTTGGCTTCATCCTTAAATAGGGGCCACCTGATTCACACCTGTTTCTTCACAAAATTGATGACCTCAGTGATTGAATGCCACACTGCTATTTTTTTGAACACACCCCTTTCAACTAATTCAACCAATTGCCCAATTGCACAGCCTTAAGAGCGTGCATATCATGAATGCTGGGTCTCATTTGTTTTCTGAGAATCTACTGAACCTACTGGTAACTTGTTTGCCACGTAGCAATAAAAAAATATACGAAAAACCTTGATTATTCTGGTTAGTCACATTGTACTGCTATTATTTTGAACAATACTGTATCATTTTGAAAATGCCTGTTTTGAGTGGAAGCAGATGAAGGCTGTTTTGGTCTGTTCTCTTTAAATGTAAATGAGCTGCTGCTTCTCCCCGCCCTCTTTCTGAGGACAGGGCTGGGCAATTTTAACTCCTATCTCACATCTCTGTAAAAAAAGGGAGCAGTAGGATTTCTATCATTATGGTGTGTTTGTGTACAAACACTGCCAACACACATTTATGTTCAAACAACATGTAAAAGTTAATTTTGCATAATAGGTACCCTTTAAATGACACATGTACACCATAAATAAATAACAGTTTACAAGTTGCAACTAAAACAACAAGTACTGAAGAATTTACAAGAAAATATTGTCAGACTTTTAACTTCAAAATGTCATGTTTAATTTGTGTTATTTGCCATTGCTTTGTAATTATTTGTGAGTGATTTCTGAGTGAAAATTGTTTGTAAGCCAGTTTATTTCAGTGTACAATTTTCATTAAGAAATTACTAGTCAATTTCACAATTTATTACAAAGAAAAAGCAAGTAACACTGAATTAAACATGAATTGTTTAAGTAGAAAGACTTAAGTAGTATTTTTGTAGAACGTTTTACAATAATCTTTATTTACAACTTCAACTTTTTAAAAAAAAATACAGTGTAGAGTTCAAATTAATTAAAAGGCTTTATTTATGATGCATTATAAAGGTATTCATGATATTTGATGTAATGCATTATACATTTTCATAATAATTGTAACTACATTAAAGATGCATTAATATAACTGAAGGTTTGTTTGTCATATTTCAATGCATTATTAAATGTGCAACAATGAATAGTTAAATATTATAATGTATTATAAATATGTTTATGAAATCATATAAATACATTATAAGATGCATTACAAGGTAATTGATGCCTTAAAACTATTTTTATAATGCATTATATATAAAGCCTTTAAGGTAAGTGTTACCAAATAGTTGTACACAATATTATTAGTATTTGTAACATTAAAAAAACCTTCTGTGCATTTTTGTGTGGCAGTTCAGTTGGTTTTGAATCAGAGCTTTTTTTTCAGCATTGACTTTTTAAATAGATCAGACATGGTTAGAAATAGAAGAATCAGTTGCTCTAACAAGCACTTTTGACTAAAAAGAAGAAAGCAATTAAAATAAATGATTGTGCTCTGGATGTGTTAGCAAATGCAGGAATATGAAATGCGGCATGGGGTTTATTTGTGTTTCGTTATTAAGAAAAGCATTCACACACTGACAGCAGCATTGTGGGGAAGGCTTCAGTGTTTTCATTAAAGTGACAGTCTAAGCCGGGATCTGATTACACGCCAGTAAACGAAACACATTCAGGATAAGTGCAAGAATCTGCTGCTGGCTTATGATGTTGAATTATTCATATCAAACACACAATCATTTGTTCAAACCAAAGCTTTTAAACTAAAAAGCATCTACAAAACAGTTGTTTAAATCAATTCCCAGAAACAATATAAGCATACTGAACTATTTAAAAAGTTCAATAATAATGGTTTAATAAACAGCATCTGTCTCCTAGTAATTTTTCACCCCAACAACCAAATGAAAAGACACTATATTAATATTTATTTAGTAGAATGATTTAGATTTTTTTCTAATTGCTTAATCTTCCAAAATATAAATTAAATTTATATTTAAATTAAATAAATAATTTATAATTAATTAATTTATATTAAATAAATTTACCCATTTTTTTCCCAATACACATTAATATACAACATAAATGTTAAGTTATAACTGAAATAAAATAACATGAAGCTAAATCTCTCTCTCTCTCTCTCTCTCTATATATATATGTGTGTGTGTATAAGTAATTCAATTCAAATGTATAACTATAAAATAATTAAATAATTCATTTAATATTTTTCGACAGAGCTATTTTAATATATATATATATATATATATATATATATATATATATATATATATATATATATATATATATATATATATATATATATAATAAGTTTAATTTATAACTAAAATAAATCAAAATAAAATGAAAATTATGAAAATATAAAGTAAAAAGCAGAATAAAGAATAGAAAATAATAGAATATACTGTGTGTGTGTGTATATATTTATACTGTGTATATATATATATATATATATATATATATATATATATATATATATATATATGTATATGTATATATATATATTCTATTAAATATACATATAAAAAATACTATAATATATGTATGTATAAGACAGTTATGAGAATGTGCCAAATTGTCAAAAGATTCAGCCAAATATGTCTGTAATATATCCTTCAACTTCTGTATGCAGAACATAATTTCTAACTTTTTTCTTTAATTTTTGGACTGAAAACCTGAAACATTTTCTCGTCAGGTTTTGTAAGATTCACCCAGTTATAATCGCACTAATGGCTGGCCGCTGTGTGCAGTTGCAGTAAAAGCAGCGAGGCTTATCATGATATAAAACCCTGTACTGCAGCACGATCAGCAAAACGGACTCTTCATTAACTTTTAATGATTTCGTTCCATTTAAAGACTTATTTATTAAATAGGTACATGAAGATGAATCAGGTGTGGTGTTTTGGGTTCACTTCTGCAGTCGTGTAGAAACATGCTGGAGGCTCAGTGCTCTAAATCATCTGTAAATGAAATATACGCTTTAATGGCTCCGAATGCTGCAATGTTTGGTCAGGCATTACCATGTGCTCATATAAGTTATTCCAGTGTCACATCTGCTAATTTCATTTACTTACTTAACTATTTGTCAAGTGGCAGAAGCTTTTATCTAGAGCTTAAAGCACACTTATTATCTCCCTCCAGAAACCTGGGGTTAAGTGCTTTGCTCAAGGGCACTGTGGAGTTTCATGCATCATATCCTAGGTTTTGATTCTTGCAGTTTCCAGCAAGATGCTTTAGCATTATGCTTTACCTCCTCTGAATCACACGCTTTACTTCAGTAGTGTGGCATATTTCTGTATTTCTGTGCATATTTCTGTGGTTTTCATCATAGCCAGAGCGGAAGGCAGAGTTTGATTTTATCGATCAGGAATCTATGTGATCATGAAAAGTGAGCATTACATGCTAGAATAGAGTCACATGGTTGCAGGAGAAGTGTTAAGGTAAAGACTGATCAAATCAAGTCTCTGAGCTGTTGGTTTCTTAGAGGAGTTCCTACTTTTTCAGGTGGTGGTTCAATATTTTCATTCCTACTGGGAGTCACTTTGCTTTTTCATTTGATTATCACAAAGACAAAAAGTTTAAACATATAATAATATGTTTACCTAAAAAAAAAACATACATCAAATATAGTAGAAAATAGTATATTATCTTTGTATTCTCAATTAACAAGAAAAAATTATTATATATAATACAAAAAAATCTACTACTACTAATTGTTGTTATATAGGCAATTTATTTAAATGTTGTTCATAATAATAATAATAATAATAATAATTATTATTATTATTATTATTATTATTATTATTATTATTATTATTATTATATTGTCAGCAGCATATCATATAGTAAATCCTATGCACATGAGTTTATAATAATAATAATAATAATAATAATAATAATAATAATAATAATAATAATTATTATTATTATTATTATTATTATTATTATTATTATTATTATTATTATTATTATTATTATTATGAACAACATTTAAATAAATTGCCTATATAACAACAATTAGTAGTAGTAGATTTTTTTGTATTATATAGGCTACTTATTCAAATGTTTAATGTTACTTAATATTATTTATAAAATTGATTTGATGCATATAAATGAAAAGGATACAAATAGAGACTTTTTTTAAAATATAGTTATTATTTGGAAAAATGGCTAGATTATTCTAAGCAGATTTTAGCTTTCAAATTTTGATAGACTTTTTGAATCTGCTTAAGATAATGTTTAGTTATCATTTTTTAAATGTTTTTTTTTCCATTTCAAAAGAAATGCATAAATACCAAAATACTTATTCAAGTTTAAAAATATGAAAATAATATATATATATATATATATATATATATATATATATATATATATATATATATATATATATATATATATATAATTATAAAATATACACGTATGAAAAAAAATGTTTGCTCCATTTCAAAGAAAAGGCATAAATACTGATATACTGATGCAAGTACTGAAAATATGAATAGATAAGATAAACATTTGGAGCTATATTATCCAAATGGGTAAAAAAAAAAAAAAAAAAAAAAAAACCTAGCCCTGAATCCAGAAACCATTTTTTAAAATGCACCGCAGTCCCATGATGCATGATCATGTGTGGTGGTACATAACATCAGTGGGTAAAGAGTGCTCTATTTTAACCGTGCTGCATTGCTGTAAACCCATCAACCTGTCAAGAAGGATGAGCAACCACAGACATCCACCACCCAAAATAAGCCTGGTAACAGCTACTCTTGCGCTTCAGATGCATTTAAATGCAGCTCTGTGTTAGAGAAGATGATGGAACATCCTTGTTCCTCATATTTAGCGCAGCGCTCTATAAGGCAGCTTTAGTTTACTATTGAGTTGGTGCTGGTTGAAAGCTTTCACCTTGATGTGGTGCAAATCCTCACGTCCGAAGCATGTCAACAATCTGAGGCTATCTTGTAATGAGTTATGTACAGACCCGAGCTCACATGACAGGAAAGTGAAGTAATCTAGGCGCCAAGTAGCTGCAAAAATAAATCTAACTTATTTTAAACTGGGGTTGGCTGGGGGAGTCAGGTTTCCGAGAGCGCTGAAGATCCACGACCTGCTCCACTAAACGTCTGATTAAACTCATGAAAGATGGAGAAATGTCAACAATACCGTGTTTATATTACTGGGAATGAACTACATATATTTCAGTGTTTGTGAGACTACCTTGAAACGGCAGCTTCCCAAGAGCTACTTAGGCTCGGTTAAAGTCAAGCTGAACTTTTGGAAAAATAATGCATTGCACTATACAGAAGCAATCAGAGAAGTATTTCTGGTACAAAACCAAAAAAAAAAACATTGTAAAATGTGATTTTTTGAAGCAGTAAATGAAGCAAAGATGTACAGATTTACAGGAAAATACCATTTCAGTTTTTCTATGTCAAAATTTCACGTTTAATTTAATGTTAATTCAATTCTTTGTAACTGTTAGTGAAATTTACTAGCGGTTTCTGAGAAAATTGTTTCTGCACCATTTTTTTCAGTCAGAGATTGACATTTAACAGTATTTGAATTTTACTTTCACTCAATGAAAAATGTTTCACACATAAATAACTAGCCAATTTCTCAAATAGTTATGAAGAAACAGCAAGTAACGCTGAAATAAACGTGCAATTCCGAAGTAATGTTGTGAAATAAAACACTGTTGGAAGTTTGTTTTACAAGAAAATACTATTTTAGTCCTTCTACTTCAAAAGGTCATGGTTCATTAAATTTTTTGTAATTATTGTGAAATTTACAAGCAATTTCTGAGTGAAAATTGTCTCCTATACAATTTTTGGTAGCACTTTATTTTACAGTCCTGTTCCTCATGTACATACGATGTACTTATTATAGTAATTACAATATCTATGTAATAACTAGGTACTAACCCTGAACCTACCCCTAAACCTAACCCTACCCCATGTAGTTACCTTGTATTACCAGAACTTTCTTAGATCAATACACTGTAAGTACATGTTAGTACACGGACTGTAAAATAAAGTGCAACCCAATTTTTTTTTACAGTTTAGCTGAGCTACTACTAAAGCTACTTTTCCTAAAAAGTCATCATTACTTAAGGTTTTCTGGGTTATTATTGAAACCAGAGCAAATATCTTTCAATGGGCTTAATTTAAAGGGAAAACAAGTATCGATTCCCCATGTTTTTGTTTTAAGCATAAACTCACTCAATTTTGTTCAACTTTTAAAGACTTCATTTTAGATCTGCATCTAAAGTAACCTCAAGCATCTCAAGTTTCTTGATGATTATAATTTGAATCTTGATGCTTAGAATTTGTATCAGAAAAATACTGATTTTGGATTTTGTTTTTGTTGTTGTTTTGCAATGCATACAGCATTTCATGCTATGAATTTATGATTTTAAGACTTTCTGCTTTGATTTAAGACTTTAAGGCCTTAATTTGGAAGGCAACTTTTAAGGTGAATGGCTTTCCTGATTCATTAGTGCACAATTTAAATTTTTTAAAAAAAAGGAAAAAAACATTTTTGCAGTTTCTCTCCATTTCTAAAACTACTTTCCTTTAAGGCTGATGTCACAAATCCTCCAAACATGTTGAAACACCCACTTTTTATCATTCATTCAATTCCTGTCCCACACTACATTTGTCTCGTTTGTTGTTGAATATCTATTTTTCACATGGAAGTTAACTAGATTATGAACAGCATTTGTCTTCTGCATTTCTTAGCTTGTCTCCAACACTGATACCTACATAAGAATTCTGTTGACATTGTAATTATCATATACTGTCATCGTTTTGCTTTAGCAATTAATTAAATTAGCATTCAATATCTCTTTATTAACAGTGTAATTATAATATTTCAATGCCTCTAAAAATAAAAAAGGGATCACTTCTTATAAAACAAAACAATCCCTAAAGTTTGTCATGGTTTTCTAAGAATGAGTGAAATTAAATTTGCGCACTCAATTTTGTTATTTGTTGCAGAAGAAGAGAAGGTAAAAGAGAGGGGGGCGGAAACAAATTTACAGGCAATTTCAGGACAGTGACAGAATTGATCAGGAGAAAAAGAAACAAACAACTTCTTAATGAGAAGCTTGTGTTCTCAGTCATTTAGATGGAGCCCAGAGTCTGACATCAGTCTGGAGGAAGATTGCTGGCGGTTCAAGCAAAGCAGGTTTATGGCCGATTCAATAAACGGCTCAATATGGGATTTCACAGCAAAATGAAAAAGCTTTTATTACCAAACGCTGCAGAAACAGCACAAAACTAGATCTGCCCTAGCAAAACTCAAGCG
The DNA here is from genome assembly GCF_023724105.1 of Carassius gibelio. Lineage (NCBI taxonomy): Eukaryota > Metazoa > Chordata > Actinopteri > Cypriniformes > Cyprinidae > Carassius > Carassius gibelio. The sequence goes on from NC_068404.1 coordinate 27,012,022, forward strand.
GTTTGCGAAGGTGGTTTACTTCCTACTCGAGGCCTTCCTTCAGTGCAGTCTGTGGGACTTTCTTAATCTATTTTATCATCCACCGGGTAAAAATCAATCAGATTATTGTGAAAGAAACACCACAGATCTCCTCAACCAGCCGCAGAATTTCAGTGTTCCCAGCACAAACGAGCTAGTGGAGGTTAGTGGAAACAAGTTTAACGCATGGTGGTTTGTTATCCAAAACATGTGCAATATTTATTTTAATTATGACAAGCACAAGTGTTGGGAAGCAAATAGTTTAACACAGAAAGAAAGAAAGAAAGAAAGAAAGAAATTGAATGATTTTCGTACCAGTTTTGTAACAGTTCTTGAATGTCTGGTGACTGGTATTATAATAATAATAATAATAATAATAATAATAATAAATAACTTTAATAATAAATAAAAAGTAAAAAAAAAAAAAATATATATATATATATTTATAACATATGTTTATTATAATATGTAACATTAACTTAAACACAATAAATAATATATACATGTCGATATATAAAAGTATAATATATAAAAGTACATACTACTACTGCTACTAATAATATTAATAATAATGATAACAGTATTAAGAATTATTATTTTTTATAATATATAAACTCTATGCATTAATATGCATATTGATACATATAGTAAATGTGTATATATTTGATAAAAATGACAAAATATTTATAATAATAATAATAATAATAATAATAATAATAATAATAATAATAATAATAATAATAATAATAATAATAATAATAATAAATTAGATACAAAAAATACTCAAAATATATAGAAGCAAAACAAAAACAGTAGCAGTAGGCATCTAGTTAGGAACAGTTATTATATAAATCATTATGGTGTTCATACAATAATCATTAACAGAATCACTTTACTTTCATCCCTAAACAGCAAACACCTGTAAATCTCCTATTTGTCATCACAAAGCACAAGCTCATTGTCAGAGTAAAGTTTCAATTGCCACAGTGTCTTCCAGTCACTAACAACGACTACAAAACTCCCTGTGAAGTCATCCTTTATTTCCTTAAAAATACAATTACAAGCCAAATGTTCCGATCGATCGGTCCAGGCAGTCGTCACACTCACCGACTGCGTGTCAGTCCGGAGGAAGAGGAGGGTTAGAGATCCACAGATTGGGCCAGTAGTTTCCTGCCTGTCCTGCAGGTGGTCAGACTCGCCAGCAGTCTGGTTTGCTTCGGAGACCAGCTCCAGCGGCACCCATAAACATAACGCGTATTCAGCAAGCCTTGGGGAACAGCTGCTTTTATTTCAGACCATCTTCTTCTCCCCCCTCCCCTCGTTCTGGCCTGCGCACTGCCAGCGGGGCTTTTTTTGGAGGTCTTCATGCCTTTGGTGGCATGCTGGGGAAGCAACAGTCAGTGTTTCCCTCTCAAATCAATATTATGTTCAGTCGTTAAAATTCACAGGTTAATGCTGCACTATGGGATTATTACAACTGCATCCAATCTGCAGGTTTAAAGGGTTAGTTCACCCAAAAATGCATTTGACTCACCCCTAAAGCATCCGCGTTGTATACGACTTTCTTCTTTTCAGACTAATTCAGTCGGAGTTATATAAAAAATTGTCTTTGATATTTCAAGCGGTTTAATGCCACTCAGTGGGTGTTGCATTGCATCAGTCCAAAAGGACTTAAATGAAAAGCATGCATCTATAAAAATAAAAATTGTCTCACATGGCTCTGGGGTGAGCAAAGGCCTCCTGTAGCAAATCAATGCATTTTTGTAAGAAAAATATCCATATTCAAAATGTAATAATAACTTTAATCTAGCTTACTGTTGAAAACAGAAGCAGTTCCGGGGGAATGACGCATGAAGGTCAGCTCTGTACACGCGCTGCTCAAAAGTGACACACAGAAACGTAGCGGAGAGATCAAAGAAAAACAACAGTCACTAATTAGAAGTAAAAAACAAGGATTTGTAAAGAAATATGTTGGAGGATTTAAATATAAGCCAAAAGGAGACTGGTTTTCCTTTGCTAAACTAAGGAAACTTTGCTTCCTTTGATGCTGTTTACAAATGTTGGTTTTCACGAGACTCACCTGTGCATGTGCAACACCGACTTTATACGTCATCCTCACAGAACTGCTTCTTTGTACAGCTATTAGAGCAAGCTACATTAAAGTGATTATTACGTTTTGAATATGGTTATTTTTCTTACAAAAACGCATTGATTTGTTCACCCCCTGGAGCCATGTGAGACCCTTTTTATTATTAAGGATGGGCACTTTTTATTTAACTTCTTTTGGACTGAAGGAATGCAACACATGCTGAGTGGCATTAAACGGCTTGAAAGATCAAAGACAATTTTTAATAAAACTCCGACTGGATTCATCTGAAAGAAGAAAGTCATATACAGTACACATAGAATGCCTCGGAGGTGAGTAAAACACTAATTATACACCTAATTTTTTATTTTATTTGGGTGAACTAACCCTTTTAAACCCTCTAAACTGATTGAAACTTTGCTGAAAAACCTATTGCACACAATATTTTCTTGATTATACATAATAGTTTTTGCAAAATCTTGTTAAAACAGGATTTTGAGGAACGTTTTTTTGTTTATCTCTCAATCATTGTATTGTACTGCATTATATGTTTTGAAACTATAGAGCTTGGATCCTCACACTTAGCATTTAAATGTCATCTTTCAACAAATTATTGGGAGATATAGAGTGACAACTGATAATCATATGCATTGTATGTAATTAGTCTGGTATACTGTTACAAAGGTCACATTAATTTGAATTCTAAGCTATTATACTTGCACCAAATTACACACACACACACACACACATACACACACACACACACACACACACACACACACACACACACACATATATATATATATATATATATATATATATATATAAATTTCTTTTTTTCTGACATTTATTTTATATGCTTTGCAAGTTTCATTTTATGCATTCTCCATTGGTTCCACTGGCTCTGGCATCCTCTGACTCAACACTTTTGTTCAGGGTTCACACCTATCGACTTTTTCAGTTGAATTCTGACACTTTTCTGTCTGTCACACTCACAGATTAAATAAGGAACAGAGGTGACAGAAAAAATGACATTTCTCTCTGAATTTCAATCAGCGTTTGCACATTTTCTGACCAGTTTGCATGATTTGTTTAATGATATTTTCAGCAGTTTGCAGTGAGTGACTGCAAAATGAAAATTATATTTATAAAGACTGCATGACAAAGACATGCATTTTTTTTTTTTTTTTTTTTTTTTTTTTTTTTTAAGGTTTTTAATCATTTCCATGACTTTTCTAGGCCTTTAAATAAGAGTTTTAAAATCCCTGGTATTTACAGGGTTTTTTTCTGGATCATGGGACTCTATTTGGGCAGGAAATCAATCGGAAGCTTATTCGAAATCTCTGGAGTGCTGCATAAACGAAAACAATTGTAATATAATGAATTCACTTCAATAATACATTGAATAATTACAAACAGTGCTGCCTCCACTTTCTAGTTTTATTAGTCAGTTGAGTGCAGGAGGGAAAAATGTTCATGCATAAGATATTTGAGAGATATGTGGCTTTGTGTTTGCTGAGGAAAATTAGTTTGGATCAGATTTGAAGAGGACAACAGTTTGCCAGTTCTTTAGAGAAAAACTCATTGACTGAAACTGGTCATTGCCAAAGCAAGGAGAGTCCATCACACCGACTGATATCAAATATACTTGATGTTGTTGAAATTTGGCAGAGCCAACATTTTGCATTTGGCAGACAATTGTATCTTAAGCGACTGAAAATCAAACCCATGACCTTGGCACTGCCAGTGCCATGCACAAAACTGCGTGGCTTTCAAGTGAACTTTAAGATAAAGGAACAAGTTCACCCAAAAATGAAGCTGACGAAAATGTACCCACCCTCAGCTCATCCAAAATGCAGATGTGTTTGTTTCTTCAACAGGTTTGGAGAAATTTAGGTACATCACTTGCTCACCAATTGATCCTTTGTAGCGAATGGGTGCCGCCAGAATGAGAGTTCATTACACTGTAAAAAATTTCGTGTTGTTTTTACAAAAACTTTTTGGCAGCTGTGGTTGCCAGAATAATTTTGTAAAAATACAGAAAACTGTAAACACATTTACGTCAAAAACTGTTAATTTTACAATATAAAGCTGTAATTTACAAACAAGAAAATGTGAATATAAACCAGTAAATTCAACAACACACAAAATTAAATCTGTTTTGTACCTTGAAAATACTGACAACCACCATAATAATAAAGATGGTACTGTATAAGAGAAAGCCACATGAAGTATCAAAGCTCATCACAAGTAGCTTCACCACAAGCAGAAGTATATATTAACATATAGAAGGTGCACATTTATGGAAACACAAAACACCATCATGGTAACACACGTGATACTTAAATAATACAAAAAACTTTCATTAAGCAACAGAAGATGTAACATAAAGCTCAAATGTACATAACTGATAACAAGAACTATTTAAAAACATGATTATTTAAACAAAATACTTTCAAACGTGGAGTGTCACGCAGGGAATTCTGGGAATATCAGTTTACAGTTTTAGACTGTAAATTATACATTGATTTGTTCTTTTTTTACTTCTAAAAGCTGTATAATTAACAGAATTTTACTGTAAATTTACATTAAATGCTTTGTTAGATCTTTTACAGTTTTTCCCTGTATATAGTACGGGAACTTACTGTTAACCTATTATCAGTTTTTTTCCGTAGCGTTTTTACAAAATTTTACAGTTAAAATTACACTTATTTTTTACAGTGTAGTTCATTAAATAATATCTTATGAAGTGAAAAGATGCATATTTGTAAGAAACAAATCCATCATTAAGATGTTTCCGACAAAAATATGAGTCCACTATCTGTTTAAAAGTAAAAACAGTTAAAAACAGTTCTAAAACAAGTATGTTTTCATCAGCTGTTAGAACTCTCATTCTGGCGGCACCCATTCACTCCAGAAGATCCACTGGTAAGCAAGTGATGTAATGCTACATTGCTCCAATCTGTTCTGATGAAGAAACAAACTCATCTACCTTAAATGGCCTGCGGGTGATTAATTTTCAGGAAATTGTCATAATTGGATACGCTATTCCTTTAAGTCTGATGCACTATACAGACTGAGCTCAGATGCACTAAAAACCAGCTAAAAAACTGAGATGCTCTCTTACAAGCCGAAAACAATGTGCAAATACTAAGTGTCCAGCATCAAACCAAGCTCTGCGGGTCAGAGTTCTGCAAACTGTGATGTAATAGAGAGGCCCCAGAGACACAAACAGCACAGCAGACACCGGAGACCCACAGAGACACGGAGGGACAGATGTGGGGGCAGATATATGAGAGACCCTGTCTCTCCACTCCCAGCAGGGCGCCAGCCCGCCTGAACCGTCCTCTCTAGCCAAACGAAATTAGAGTGATCAGCGTTGGGGAGCGACTAACTAAAAGTAGCGATGCTGCTAGCTTCAATGCAATTTTCAGAAGCGTGACAGTAGTACAACTAAAATAGTGCAGTTTTTCCATTAACAAGCCACTTTTACCCCCACAAGTTATATAACAAATATTTTCTAGCTTGTAAATCAGCGTAAAGCTTTCTCTAAGAAAAAAGGCCATTTACAGCATAAAAAAACTTTTAATTCATGTTTAAAATATAGTTAAATGTAACTGTAAATGTAAATCACAAATAAACAGACATATACACGTTTCACCAAATTCATGGTAAAAAGTTGAATTAGACTATAAAACAATACACTGTTCAATGTTATGTTTTTCATCTCATCTGGCAAACACAAAAAGATAAGCTTTTGGCAAAAGGATAAAGAAAAGCAAATGGGTCATTCTGAACCAGAGTCAACTCAACCAAAGGTCCCCAACTTAAATTTAGGTTTTGACCTTTTTTAATGGATGAATGTTTACTGCATAATCCACTAACCCACAAATTGTGTAGAGGGGTGGGGGGTCGAATAGCAATTGTCACCAATGATTCTGAAACAAAGCCTACAGATAATAAAAAATGACAGCATAAAAACTGTGGCAGCATCATTATTAAGTTGGGGTAAATTGGGGTAAAAAAAAAAAATTCTCTCGAAACTAGCCCAAGTCTTCTATAAAATAATAGTATTATTATTATAAAACAGTATTTTCATTTTCTCTAAAAAGTCTGAAATTATTATTTATTTTTAGATTTAAAAACATTTCTAACAAATAAAATCGATTAATATACTGTATCTGTTTTTGTCAATTATTAAATTTTATTTAAAATGATATATATATATTTAAACTGTAATATTTTTTTTTTCTTTTTTTTTTTTTTTTTTTGTTTGAGCCACATAGTCATTCTCCATACTGCAAAAAGTTTATGTTCAGTATATAACAAACACTAAAGTACTCTGAGGCCATGTTCTGAGTTCCAAGATTACGCATATGAACAAACATAATTTACATTGGAATAAATAATAATTTACACTGTATGGACTACAGTGAAATATGCAAATTATACAAAAATATGCCACAACCGGCCAATCAGAATGAAGTATTCCGGAGAACATTGTAATAAAATCTGATTAACAGATTCAAATACATATTCCCCCCTAAAAAAAGGTGTTGTTTTTAATATAATGAGCTATTTTTTAACAAACTTGGTAGTACATTTCACCATTTCCTCTTTTTTTATGATTGCTCGACTAAATAGAAATAGCTTGTAGTTTGGAAATCTCCTCAACCCTGAAGCCATCATTAACCAACACGAATCTGACAGCAGTGTGACTGGTTTGTCCAGTTCACCATCAAGGGAAACAACACCTCAGCATCCTGTCACCTGTCTGCAGAAATGTGTGGCCACATCTACATCCATACCAGGAGCTCCACAGAGAAAGAGGATCCCGGACTCTCCATCATGCCCTGCGCAGTCACAGCAGGACGGAGAGACATGAAGGCTGACAGCAGACAGTCCACCAGAGACAGCATGAAACCACAACACAGCACTGCAGAATTCAATAGCTTAAAATAAAGTCCCTGCAGAACGACAACGATCAAGTGTCACAACAACAATAACGTCATTCAGGGAGATTGTCGAGATTCAACCATTCCAAACATGGCAGGTATATATAGGCCTCACCCTATGGAAACAAATGCTATTTTTGGGTGATAATGATTTACCAACTTGTCATGATGAGCTAGTTGTCAACGCTAAACTAAAGTTCAGTTAAAGTGCTAAAACTCTGACTATGTATCTAACATACATATATATAATCAGTAAGATATTTTTGAAAGAAGTCTTTCATGCTCACAAAGGCTGCTTTTATTTGTTTATTAAATACAATAAAAACTGTAATATGGTGAAATATTACTATGATTTCAAATAAATGTTTTCTGTTTCAATATATTTTAAATTGTATTTTATTCCTGTGATGCAAAGCTGTATTTTCAGCATCATTACTCCAGTCTTCAGTGTCACATGATCCTTCAGAAATCAGAATAATGTGCTGATTTGCTGCAAAAAAAAAAAACATTTATTTCATTCTCACTTTCCCTCTGCATTAACAGCTGATAAGCAGTGAGCTTTAAACACTCTTTCCAATCTGATGCATCTCACTGCACGCATGAAAAAACAGAAGAGAAACAGTAAGCCTCAGTGATTACGGTCTAGCTACGGAAAAAAGACTGAGCTCACTGTTGGACTGGTGAGGTACAGTATAATCAGTTTAAAGATAAATGCTTTCTAATCCTCTGACAATGAAACTGGAACTGACAGAAACTTTAAATAGAGCTACATTTGTTTCAAAATAAATGAATGTTACTAGCTTAATTAACAGTTCACCCATAAATGATAATTTGCTGAAAATCTACTTACCCTCAGGCCAATCAAGATGTGAATGAGTCTGTTTCTTCATCAGATTTGGAGAATTACAGCATTGCATCACTCACTCAGTAATGGATGCTCTGCAGTGAATGGGTGCCGTCAGAATGAGAGTCCAAACAGCTGATAAAAACATCACAATAATCTCTGAAGTGAAAAGCTGTTTTTGTTTTTTGTTTTTTCATCCCGTTTCTTTCAGGTTTAAGCGAGTCTTCTATCAATAATATTGCTTTCTTCGCTGAAAAAGATGACTTGTCTGAATCAGGAGAGAAATACGCACAGATCAAGCTCAGTTAAGTTGGATCAAAACACCTCAATAATAGATTTATTTCTTTATAAATGCAAAGCTTTTGGCTTCACACGATATTAACTGATGGACTGGAGTTGTGTGGATTACTTGTGGATTATTGTGATGTTTTTATCAGCTGTTTGAACTCTCATTCTGACGGCACCCATTCACTGCAGAGGATCCATTGGTGAGCGAGTGATGCAATGCTGTAATTTCTCCAATCTGTTCTGATGAAGAAACAAACTCATCTAGATCTTCGATAGCCTGAGGGCGAGTATATTTTCAGTTTATGTTAATTTGTTGAGTGATCTATTCCTTTAAATCACATATTGTTTCAGCTCATTGTGAATGTGTTGTACGTGCAAAGGTTAAGAACAGTTCTATTCACTTACACTAATGTGATTCGCTGTAATCCCTTTCAAATGAGGTGTCCCTCTCTTCAGTGACTGCGAGAAGAGCTCGATTCGACTCTGATTCACGCTCTCTAATCACGTTACTGGAAAACGGAAGAAAAACGACTGACAGAGACTCTTTACAATGGCCCGTTAAAATAACATGCGATCGATTTGACCACTTTCTAAACACATTTTACTGTAATTCACGCCGTTCACAGAAATAGCGAGCTTATTTTTCAATCACTAAACGTAAGAAATTGACAGAGCTATCACACAGCTATCAAATAATACTCTCTCTGTTCTTTAAAACCTTGCAGTTAGTCCACAGGACAACGGTCTACACATATGTACCTCATTCAGAGTCGGTCCTCTCAAAGAGTCAAGGTAGATGGACCCATCAGGGTGAAAGAATGCAGGGCAGTGAGGGCTGAACCTTTGCTATCCCTTCTGTTGTGTCTAGCATGTAATTCACCCTCACAGTGTTTTTGATACAGACACGCAAAGGTGCTGGGTTTAATATTTCTCACAGTGGTTGACGGACTCGGCAAGGTGTCACCAACATAATCTCTTGTTTTATTATCAGAGCCGTGTGATCTGTAAGTGTCATTCTAAATACTTGCTGAAAGAATGAAAAGACACTTCGGACTAAGAAGAATGACTAACATGGTTTTGTAAGGGCATCATGCATGTGTTTTGGAAGAGACACTAGTCACTAGTCCTGGCCAAATTTATGCCCTGGGTGAGATTAAATAAAGTAAGCAAAAACAACAAAAACAAGACACATACTGCAAATGTGTAGGACAGTCTAGCACAGAGTTTCCTAACACTACGGCTGCAGAAGATTTCAATGAACTGCAACTTATTAATGGCATATTTGTTTATTTAATTTTAATGAATTGCCGCAGGTTAAATCAATTTATTAAATACACAGCTTCTCTTGCGCTTTAAATATTACATGAAATGGCGATATTAGGCTACATTCAAGGATTAAAAACAACGTATATTTCCATTTGACTGATTCTGAGCAGAAACACAGACACCTAATGAGTGAGATTCATGTATTTTGAAGTCACCTTCCAAAAGGAATGTATGCGCAATATATAAGAACTAACATAATATTATTATACATACTAGTGCTGTCAAAGCATTAAATTAATATATTTTTTTTAATTTATATGTGTGTGTAGTGTGTATATTTATTATGTATATATAAATACACACACCTACAGCATATATTTTATATGTATTTACATGTATATATTTATATAATTTATAAATCATATAAATATATTTAATATTTAAACAACATATTTTTCTTAAATATATACATGCATGTGTGTTTATATATACATAATAAATATACACAGTACACACACATATATTATGTAAACCAACATTTTTATTTTAGGTGCGATTAATCGTTTGACAGCTTGTATATTGTATATACATACATTTGACAGGACAATAATTCAGCATATAACAAACAAAAACTCAAATATATAGATAACTAATAAATCTAATATATATTTTATACAGAAAAAATATAAATATATAAAATATATGTTTATTCATTCATTTATTATAATATTTAACATTATATGCTGAATTATTTTGCAAGTTTGTCAAATTATAGAAATGTTTATGCATGTATTTATATTATATTTGTAAATTAAATTACAAGAAATAAAATATTTTTTTTAGTTATGCCATTTGGATTATGTATTGTGTAAACCATTTGGAATTTATTTAATTGCTGACTTTCTGTCGAATCGATTAATCGTGATTGATAGCATCCAAAATACAATTTCTTAAATATATACATGTGTTTGTATTTATAAACACATTTTTATTTTGGATGCAATTAATCATGATACATTGATTTGACAGCCCTAATTTATTTATTAAAACTTATTTATTAAAAAAGTTTAAGAAGATGCATTGTAAGTCCACTTTTAGATCCAGACAAATCTATATAAATAGGCACGGTTCTTTTGCATATATATTAATCAAAAACATTTTCACAACAGCCCATACTATTTCGGTTCTAGGCATTGGGATGGTCGTGACGACAATACCACTGTCATGATATAACACCTGTAATGAGGAGCTGTGTCGAAAAAGAGATATACAGCCATTTGCATTATCTGAGACACATGGCGAAAAATCATTACCAGGTGTTCGTACCAATAAAATGTCTCAGCAATATCAAACACAATTCACAACGGGTGTCAAATTCACAGCAGGCGCCTGCTCTGAATGGCATATCATAAAACCCATGTCTTTTTCTGAATGTGTCTATAACCCATGCCACAAAAGTCATCTAAAATCCACAGCAACATTTCAAAAGGTACGTTAGGAGGAACAAATAGAAAACAAGAAGCCTTTTTCCAATGGAAAGTGCATGTGGCAGCATTTCCCCGTGTTTGTAATGGCTCTAATGATTCCTCGCTCCATAATTGGATCTGTGCTAATAAAATCGCATTTGTCTGTTTAATATACATGAATAAATGTTTGCTGCTTTGTATTCAAAGTTAATGTTCTCCTGCAATCCAAATTACCCGAAATGTTTTTTCCTCAACATAATGGTAATGATTGTACTGTTGTTTATCATTGTACAATCATACAGGTTGCATCTATTGTTAATTCATAACTTGAAACCAGGAGCCACTGCACTCACATTATTTCCCCGCTAATGACTTTGTGTCATGGTTTCTCTGCTAATAGCAGTTAGATAACAACCCAAGGCCTTTTTCAATTTATCTGCAGCTAATTAATTTTGAGTGAAATGGAAATTTGATCATTTATGTACCTAATCCTGCGCCAACATCTTAGTGGTCTGCCATCAAACAAAACACCTCAGCTTCACCTGTAGGAAAGAACAATCACAATCATTTTTGTTCTTCTCTTCTCCTAAACAGCAGTGAAATCAAAAGTTTTAGCAAAAGACCCCAATAATCAAATTGTGCTCAGATCAGTCAAGATAAAAAAAAGTCAACAATTAAAATTCTTCTCACTTCTGTCTATTTACAATATATGCAAATTAACGAACAATATCTGGGATAAAAACACAGCTAAAGTCCTATTTGGATGATAATTATTTAATGTGGATATATGTAATAATACATTTAAATGGCACCTCAGTAATAAAACTCATGAATTCAGATGAGTATTTATTCACAGTCTAATGAAAACAACTTTATATATAATATCATGTGTATTATTTGATTATAAATAGTGCTGTCAAACGATTAATCGTTGAAAATAAACATTTTTGTTTACATATTATATATGTACTGTGTATATTTATGTGTATATAAATACAAACAAATACATGTATATATTTAAGATTTAAAAAAAAAACAAATATATATATATATATATATATATATATGTAAACGCACGTAAATATTTTCAAAATATATACTGTATGTGTGTGCTTTTATATATACATAAGAAATATACATAGCACACAAAGATGTACTATGTGAACAACAACTTTTATATTGGATGCGATTAATCGCAATTAATCGATTGACAGCACTTTATAATTATAAAACCTCTTGTTTATAAAAGTTGGAAAATAGATGCACTAGTTGAAATGCTTTTTTAACTCTCAAAATTATGGATATAATTTAAAATGTTGAGAAATAACTTAACGCAACTTCTTCTTTACGTAAGGTAAACAAAGGTCCTTGATTTATATTTTTATGTATATAATTGTGTATAATACATATTTTAATTGTATTGCATACCTGTCACTGCCATAATAACGACCTATTTCAAAAGTTTATGTGCTTTTCTTCTCTTTCTTCTTTCTGTTTTTTAAAAAGCTCCCACTGGTTGTTCTGGAGCGGTTAGGAAATACTGTTCTTTTCTAATTTCCAGCATTTCAATAATAAATATGCATGCAAATTTCAGAAAAGTGCAACAGTTACCGTACGATGTTCAACAGTGGGCACAAACGATTTAAACACACTCAAAAAAATGAAATCTGGGTGTTGTTCGATAAAAATAAATAGAGCATTTTGAAACAAATAAAATTAATCAGTTTAAGGGATGTACACAATTATTTTAAATCCGTCTGAACTAAATCCATACAACCTTAAAAGAGCTCAATTCATTTGTGTCGAAACAACAAAAAATAATGATTCGAGTCAAACTACTACTTTTGCGCATGCGCTGATGACAGGAAATCCACGTGACCTCGTCAGTTATCGCGGGCGCCATTACGTGGTGGAGTCCAGTCTATGGTGGAATGCTGTAGAATTGGTAAGTTCAAAAATCCTTTATTTTCTTTGTCTGCATTGTGCTGATAGAGAGTAAAACTATTTAAATCAGTCAGAATTCAACATTAAGCGGATATTTGACAGCTTATTGGATTATTTGAATTACTCTATTAGTCACATGTTCATACTCGATAAACACATAGTAAATCGATATAAACGCCTGCATGTATGTACATAATTTAACATTAATGCGGTAGTTGCTTAGTTCTAATTCCTGTTGCAAGCGTTATTTTACTAGATTGTTTCAGTTAACGTACTCGGGCTACTGTTGTTGAGCGTACTGTTAAGTGATCCTTCTGTACAAGTAAAGACGAAAAGACTGCGAATTAATGTAAAAACGAATTAACAAACAATGATGTCAATACAATTATATGCTTGATGTTAATCAACAAGCAGCCAGGCGGCGTGGAATACAGTATAGAGCACATGCGTACTAGGCATGTGTCGTTTGACTATGATCGCACAGGATTAGGGTGCACACGTTGTAATTTCGCACTGATGAATATACTGTGACCGTGAGGGATTCCCTCATTTCTTTTACATGTTCAAATTCGTAGTTATGATCTTAAATGTGATATTTATACTTTAATCTTATCACTGTGTGTTGTAATTGCTACTGCACATTATTGTAATACGTTGTATTATTGTTACAGTTGCTGTAATTGAATGAGAATGATTTAAAGACAATTTGATATTTGTTTGTGTGAAATATAATGATCGAAACTTCCCTTCCGGGCAGCATTTACATTTTATATTGATTTCAGTTATAATGCATATTGCATGGGAAAATCAGCCTCGGTTTAGTCGGTAGAGCAGGATCGCCCGTTTTCTTCAGAATTGTTTTGTGTTTGTATATATTATAGTTTTACTGTTGCTGAGCATGTAATAGGTGAAACATCTGTACAGCTAAATACAAGTACACTGCAAATTTATGTAAACATTGTTTTATTTTACAGGTTTTTACAAGAGCTCATTAAATGGTATCCTATACTTGGGTTATAGTCTACTTTTTCACATGGTAAGTTGTATTAAGTATGTTCTTAAATGGGTTTAGAAAAATGGCTCATTATTACTGTAATAAAATAAAGGAAAGTTTAAAGTATTTTATTAGTGTGTGCTTGGAAAATACCTAATGTTTTCATAACCAACATATGAATCGATAATGTAATTTTCTGATTTCATACAATTTGATAGTTATTTTACTATATTGTTTCAGTTTTGAAATTAGCCATTTCATTCAGACGACTGCTGCTGAGCAATCTGTAGGAGATTACTCTGTTCAGGTAAAGATGAGAACACTGCAAATTTATGTAAAAATGATTTTTATATTTTTATTTTTATTTTACAGGTTTACAAGAGCAATAAACAGCATCCCATGCTTGGGTTTTAGTAAACTTTTTCATGTGGTAAGTTGTATTAGTGATGTTCTTAAAGGTTTAGTTCAGCCAAAAATGAAAATGATGTCATTAATTACTTACCCTCATGTCGTTCCAAATCCGGAAGACTTTCGTTCATCTTTAGAACACAAATTAAGATCTTTTTGATGATTTCTGAAAGATTTCTGTCCTTTCATGAACAGTGACACAACTGAGACTTTGATGTTTTAATAAGTTCGATGTTCGAAAGTATGATGAACAGATTTCATTTAGGCTTTTACTTGCATATAAACATTGATCAGCAAACATCAACAGAAGGTCAACTGAACCTGATTGATGCCCAAAAACAGAAGCTCAGACGTGCTGCGTAACGAGAATGAACCTTATTGGTTCTCACATGTCAAACAAACATGCTTATGCTTCCGTTCACCACAACTGATGTGCGAGTTGATGAATGTTTATATGTGAATAAATTGCAAATCTAAATCTGTTCATAATATAAAGCGAGTCTTCAGAGAAATGTGACTAAACCGTTCAATTTATATGGATTCGTTTTATGATCTCTTTATGTACTTTTTGAAGTATCAAAGTCTCAGTTGCATAGCTGTTTATGGAGGGACAGAAAACTTTCAGAATTCATAAAAAAAAAAATTATTTGTGATCCAAAGATGAACGAATGTCTTTGAGCATGACACGAGGGTGAGTAATTAATGATGTAATTTTTATTATTAGTTGAACTTTCATACAGATTGTATGTCCTGTTATACTTGGTTATCGATATGAAATGGTCAAATAATCAATGTTTTTGTGTTTTTTTTTATTTATTTTTTTTTATTTTTTACAGAACAACAGCGTAGACATGGAAAGAGAATGCATCCTCAAAGCACTGTGTGTATACTTAAAGGAGGACCATCTACAGCTGTTCAAGGAGTACAATGTAAGCAACTGCTTTTCTCTTCACTTTTATGTTTACGTTATGTTTTGTACACTTGTTACAGTTTTTATATGTTTACTAGGGGTGCAATGGTTCTCTGTAAAAAATCTAACTGTACCATTCTCTACTTATGGTTCGGCACGCACTTGAACCGCGGTCCACCTCTAACGACGATGCGAGTGCCGTATGCTGCTCTAACGTCTAGTCATGAACGCTGTTGCTATCTTTGTGTAAACGAAACTCATTTAAGCCTTGCTAACTTAAACATTCAAGAGCAAGACGCAAAAGAGAACTGTGAGATGATTTGTGAGTGTGCTCATCCAAAGCCCCACATGTTTTTTTTTTTCAGAAAACGTGCAAATACTGAGTTCTCTTTCAAGTCTTGTGCTTCAGAGGCCAAATTCGTACAAAAATTATATCAACATGACCGTCTTGGTGAGTATCCTAGCAAACATAGTCTGTTATGTCTTAAGTGAAGTTTTATTAAAAGAGAAAGACATTGTATGTGTAACAGTATGTACTGGATCGTCAAAAAAACTATTCTCACTGCCTGTGTTTTTAATGTTAAATCACACAAGAAATGACAAAGAAATTACTAACTGCTCTTGACTGAATAGCTGATGTTACTTCAATAATGATTAATCTTTAATTTATTCAGTAAAGATAATATGCAGTGTTATTTTATATTTGATTATTCATTTTCGTACCTAAGGGGAAGTAGGGCCTAATGGTTAGAGAGTCGGACTCCCAATCGAAGGGTTGTGAGTTCTAGTCCCGGGCCGGATGGAATTGTGGGTGGGGGTAGTGCATGATCAGTTCTCTCTCCACCTTCAATAACACGACTTAGGTGTCCTTGAGCAAGGCATCAAACCCCCAACTGCTCCCCGGGCGCCGCAGCATAAATGGCTGCCCACTGCTCCGGGTGTGTGCTCACAGTGTGTGTGTGTGTGTGTGTGTGTGTTCACTGCTCTGTGTGTGTGCACTTTGGATGGGTTAAATGCAGAGCTCAAATTCTGAGTATGGGTCACCATACTTGGCTGAATGTCACTTTCACTTTTCACTTTCACTAAAAAAAAAACTACTGTTAGATACCTGAAAAAAACTGAAAAGCACTGTTTATTTTATTTGAATCTTTGATCTATTGTATTTATTTGTAATGTTGCTTGTAGTTTGATTATTTGTACTTATTAATTGTTCTTTTATAAATTTTATTTTACAGTAGTCCAATTTTACCACATTTTATTTGTCTTGCCCAGGATTGCGACTGGATGAATGCTAAAGAAGCCATAGAGCAGATGGTAATGGGGATCTACATCGTCCAATTCATAGACACCAACCAGGGGATAAACCTGTGGACGTTGGTATCCTGATTGAAGGGACCGAGGTTCTCTGCTCTTTGAAGAACGTGTAGCAGTGGCCATGCTGTTTGGACTTACTTACGCCTTGAACCTCAGCTACCCACAAGAACTCAAGGCTACATTTGAGGACATCCAGAAAGTGTTCTTTATCTTGGATGGACAAAAACTTTCACTAAAGGTACCAGCCCTTAAGAACAAGATGTTGGAGTAAGTTACCTTATGTGTGTATTCTCAAAAGACTAAATCTTGACTCTAGCTGTGCATATACATTGAAATATAATGTTGTTCATCTTGGATGATATTTTTTTACCTGAAAATTTGCCTTGAAATGAGAATAAAGAGAAACTTTTGACATTCACTTTGAGAACATTTTATTTGTGCAGTAAATTACATTTTGATAGACATGTCAACAATTAAACATTTGTTAGATGTAAATAAAGTTGTACAATTAACTTAACGATTGTAGTTGACACAATATTTCTGGTTTTCTAAATTAAGTGATTAAGATTAATTGGCTCAACAAGATTAAATAGTTTATAGATAAATACGATAATATGATTCAAATGAAAATGATTTGATCTTGTTGGTTCAAAATGAATTTTGCTCTTGGGTTCCATTTGCCTAAATTAAGTTGAGACAACACCATTCAAATGTGTGGAAATAGGTGTCATAATTATATTAAGTTAGACCAACGATTTATTTTTTTGAGTGCAGTGAATTTGGAATTGAATTATTCTTGTAAACTTAGAGATGTTGATTCAGACAGCAATTAAATTACCAGACCACTTTGGTGTTTGTCAAAAAACAGTAGGTAATTTTGCCAAGTATTTTTTTTTTCATCATTAAACAAAGGTCTCAAAAAAGAAAGAGTATTATTCTTTTCAGTGTTTTAAAATAAATCTCATCAACATCTCAATATCTGCTCGAATACACCAAGATACTTAAGTCTACAATCAAATGTTGGCGATTTCAATATGAATTCATGTATTTCTCATCAAAATTATCCTATCATAGTATGACAACACAGTTTCATTTGAATCTTTAAAGAGCAATATCTGAGATAAAACACAATTCAGACCTCAAGCAACATTTTCTCTCTTTTTTCATTATTAAACAAAGGCCTCAAAAAGGAAAAGCAATGGCTGCTCCCATGAACCCTTTTGGCTGAAAGAATAAAAGAACGTTTTAACTGCTGCCTTCAGGAAAATGACATCACAATACAATTTTGAGAGCGTGATTTTGGAGGGTGAAGGTCAGGAATGAGATGAGAGTTTCAGGTCAAGCTCAGGTCGAAATCTGGTTTCCGAATCTGTCAACCTTTCCACAAGTCTAAAGATTGCTATTACGTGACACTTAACTAATGAGGTGCTTTGAGCATATGCTTTAATTCCTCTGATGCCTCCGGCTGGACCTTTCACATCACTCTTTACAGCACTTCAGTGTCCAAGCTTGGTCATTTTCCCAGATGCAATTGGCTATTAAGAGATCGTACTTTATCACCACAGGGACTATGGGAATTGAGAACTGATTTCTATTCAGAACCGGTTTCCATTTAATAAGAAACACTGGAACTGAATCATTTTCATAATATTTTGTTGATTAACGGGTTCTTAAACATTATAGAATTTTCCACTGATACACACTGCACTGAAATAACTTACAGTATGTGGCTTAATTTACTACAAAAACAGCCACATTTCTCACTTCTCACCATCTACAGCCAAAACAACTAGTCCAAATATGAAACAAACAAATGTTAATGTACCAAAGTGATGACCGCAGAATACATCTCAAAGCATAATGAACATAACCACCATCTGCATGTAAGAACGATGCCGTAATCAAAACACAAGGCACAAAGATTTACCTTAATGCCTCTTACCCATCCAGATCCATTATATAGACACAGCTTAACATGTACTAATACTTTGGCCTCGCAAGACCAACTTTATTTAGCGTCTTATTGATCTTAAACATTGTCTAAAGACAAATGGTTGAGCCCACCAGCCTAATCTAAGAGTTTAACATTAAACTTGCTTCCTTCAGAAACCCAATAGGCTATGAAGAAAAGCCTTTTGGGCTTTGTGTTTGCATCCTATCGCCTGTAGACAGTGTTTACGACCAGCAAGTTTGAAAGATTTTGTGTTCCTGGGTTGTTGATTTGGTACATTAAGCAATGTTGGGCTGTCTCCATATACAGTAATGGGATTTTCGGAAGGGATAGAAAACTTTCTGTCTTTGTCCTTGGATTACAGCTTGTTTGGTAGAAGATATTGTCTATTACAAGCAAGAAATCTGGTTTCCTTTGAAGCGTTTATTACATGAAACATTTTAGATTTCTCCTAAAATACTTTTGTTTTCTGAATTGCTATCCAGTTGTACATCCTCTAAATCTACACCGCTGCGGAAAAAAATAATGTTTAGTTGAGTGTTGAGTTTGCAGTGTGAATTGAATGTGATGAGAAAGCACGACTTACCTCTCAAAAACAATACAAAAGACAATAAATAGAAACACATTTTTCAATTTTCCTGTACTGTCTGGTTACATACAGCCATGATTCACAACAAACGACTAATGATGTACTGTAGATGAGTTTTTTTTTTTTTTTTGATGTGACACTTTATTTTAGTATCCAATTCTCACTATTAACTAACCATTAACTATGACTTTTGCCTCAATAACCTCCTTATTTGCTGCTTATTAATAGTTTATAAGGTAGTTGTTAAGTTTAGGGTATTGGGTAGGATTATGGATGTCATTATATGTACTTTATAAGCACTAATAAACAGCCAATATGTTAATAATAGACATGCTAATAAGCAAGTAGTTATTAGTGTGAATTGGACCCTATAAAGTGTTACCGCAATATTATGGATAAAATCTCTAGGTACAGTAGTGTATTTTAGCTTGAAGAAATGGCTTGTGGATTATGGTGATGTTTTAATCCGCTGTTTTGACTCATTCTGACGGCACCCATTCAATGCAGAGGATTCATTGGTGAGCAAATGATGCAATGCTACATTTCTCCAAATCTGTTCTGATGAAGAAACTAATGCATCTAGATTTTGGATGGTCTGAGAGGGAGTTCATTTTTGCCATATTTTCATTTAGGGGCGATCTATACTTCACTGAATATTTCCTGAACTCTAATGACTTGGTCTAACGCTTTTAATTTTGTTAGAGTGGTTTTTTAGTCATTAAATGCAAGTCGAAATGAACACAAAATTTGTGACTGAATTAAAAAGCATTTGTGTGCTAAACAGCAGATGAGTTGCAGGGAAACCCTTGATGACTAACCCGCATTCGGCTGGATGACAGCACAGGCTTTCTCTAAGAAATCTCAGTCAGGCTGTCCTGTGCTCTCCAGCTAGGCATTGAGCCAAAGCCCTCCATCTTGTTCCTCATAAAATCTCCATCACAATGCTGTTTCTGTCTGAGATGCAGAGTAATACTGCTTCTTCTGTCAGTCCTATGACAGTCCTATGACAAACTAACAATACATGATGATACATTGCCGAACAAATGCAGGTTCATTTATGATGTGCAGTTTAGTTCCTTTGTCTTTTCCTACTTTATTTTTTACTTTATCCTTATATTGTTCTGTGTAATATGTCTCCTTTAAAGCACTACGTAACCTGTGTGCTACTAAAACCAATCCTTACTTACTTAGATATGATCGGCATCTAAGTGCAGCATTTGCACATTTGTTATGTAAAGGGCTCAGAGCCTTTCAAGACTTGTTTTTAAGGAGCTTCTCCCCTCTCTCTCAGATGAAGCAGTGTAAAAATAAAGCTAAATAAATATCACAAAAAAATGCATGTAAACACTTTCACAACCAGCCTGCAAATCAGCCTCAAAGAGCAAAACTTTTGAAAATGGGCTAATTAAAAGTTAAACAACTCGCCCACTCAAATATCTTCACTTCCTGTAACATCAGGATGGAAATGAACCTGAGATTCCTGCAAACTTGAAACGATCTGTGACTGAGACAGATTTTAGCAACTAATCAGCTCTTTAAAATTAGAGATGTATCTGAGTGTTTAACCATCTTGTTTTCTAAAACATTTATCAGGTTAAAATATACATGCAACGAAGGAAGAACTTCCAGAAACAGTCAAATAGTTAAATATTCTAATATAAATAAATATTAAGTATTATGTTAAAGGGGTCATCCGATGTCCATTTTCCACAAGTTGATGAAAAGTCTGTAACACCGTTTGGTTAAAATTTCTCAGAGGTAGTGTAAAAAACACCTTTTTTACCCTGTCAAAAACAGCTCTTTTCAGAGCAAGCCATTTTTTTTGCATTTTCCTTTAAATGTTAATGAGCTCTGCTGACCCCGCCCCTCTCTTTAAAGCCACTCTCTAAAGGACTGTTTACTTTAGCCGCATTCATCATGAAACTTGCTAATTAGCACATTATTAGGAAAGATGATTTGCAGAGATTCATTAAAAACGTTATACTAAATTTTATCACCAAGGATTCGCGTAGATCAGGCCAGGGGTGCATTAGAAACAAATGTAGTGAGTGTGGTGAAACAATGGTGGACTGATGACAGTCTGTGAGGCCAGGTCTAAGGTAAGATGACAGTCCAGTCTGTGCTGAAACGCTACTGTCAATCAAACTATCGTGGGAGGGGCCTGTCTGTGTGACATCCAGAAAGGGGTAAAGATTTTAGATTAAAAAAAAAAGATTAGATTTAGATTTTTTTTCATTATAGGGTGGTTGTGTACACACACTCCCAACACACTTTTCAGTTTAAACAACAAAACCGATGACCCCTTTAAAGTGTTCTAAATATTCAGATTTAAATTGTACTTAATGTAACATCTGTTCTAGGACACATGATGAAACACTTAATGTGCTTGCAAAATTAAATATTTAGATCAATTATATTTTAGATTGAAGTTGATTGAAGACATAATCTAAATTTTTAATTTAACGAAGCTATAAAAACCAGTGTGGTAAACATTTTGTGGCGATGTACAGTAAAATTAAATCTATTTTAATGGCCGTTAAATATCTTGACTCTTTAATTTAGAGAAATGTATTCTACATACAACTTCTATAAATAGGTTGTTGTACATAAATATCAGCATCTGTGTCACAGCATCATCATGGGACAAAGCCAACATGAAATAAAGCAAACATACAGAGGGACCATGTAACAGAGCGAGAAACAGTCTGTTTGTTTTTGGTTCATCTGAGCCCATGAGAGTGTTGCATCACTGTCAGCAATGGGGTGTAGATACGTGTGTGTGTGTGTGTGTGTTTGAGTGATTAAGTGTGCCTGCCCTGTGCATGCACGGTGTGGCATATTTAAACATTTATGTCAATGCACGCATGCCTGTTATTCCAACTAAACATCTGAAAAGAAAAATCAAATTATAAACCTATACTGAATGAAATATTCAGTCCTGTTTCCGAAAAAAAAAAAAAAGGCTTATACATACATCTGTACAATGGGAGTAAGCGCTTATGCATATTCATTAGGAAACATCAATACAAGAATCTGTTGCCATTCATATTTCATCAAAGACTTCTGTGGCAGGAATTACTTTGAGCTTTCCTGACACATTTCTGTGGAAGTCTCAGTCTGAACGGCAGACACTGATTTCCCTGATTAGCTATAAAATTAGAGTAAACAAGCACAACAAAAGAACACACATCCAATGTCACAATCAGAAAGCAAAAGATAAGAGGGTTTTTTATATTGCAACACATTTCCTTGCAATATTAAATCTGCATCTAATAAGAAAATGTTGAATGAAGCAAATGCTGTTTTGTACTGCAGTAGTTTTGTTCTCAAATTTTACCTTTAAGAAACAATCATTTAATCATTCATACAGTATTTCATTCTGAAATCTGTATAATTTTCTTTCATCCATGAAACACATGACATATTAAGCAAGTCCTTAAGAGAATCCTAGCTTTATTTATTTATTTTGTTGTTCATACAATGAAAGCTGAAGATGATCTATCTTGCCAAGCTGAAAAAGACACAAAAGCCTTAAATGTAATGCATAGAATTAATTCTGAGTCTTCTAAAGACATATGATAGATTTGTGTTTACACTGCTAGTCTATTACAGCTCTGCTCAAGTTAAATGAAAAAAATGATATAACTGAGGAAAAGATCATCAGTGAATAACGACATTAAGGTGACTGAAATATGACAGCTTTTATTTATTCCTGAGTGCAAACTGTATGATTTGTTTGTATCATTATTATTTTAATAATTTGCTGTGGTTTGAGAACATGTTTGAGGATCTGCAGATGAATTGCCTTTACAATCTAAACTGAGTAACAGAATTTTGGCAGACTTCAGTGTGACTGCAACTAATGAAAGCCGATGAAGAACCGATACGAGCACAGCAATTACATGGTAAGATTGCTTTGTTTTGTTTTATAATAAAAAAAGTTATGATTTTTGTTCAGCAAAGACATGTTAAATCAATCAAAAGTGACAGAAGAGATATTTAATATGTTAAAAAGATTTCTGTTTTAAATAAATGCTTCTTTTAAACTTTCTATTCATTAAATAATCCTGAACAAATGTATCATGATTTCCACAAAGAAGGCAGCACAAATGTTTTCAATATTAATAATAATGAGGAGCAAATCGGCATAATAGGATTCCTGAAGGATCTTGAAAACTGGAGCAATGATGCTGAAATTTCAGCTTTGCATCACAGGAATAAATTAAATGTGAAAATATATTCAAATAAAAAAACAGTTATTTGAAATTGTAATAATATTTCACAATATTATGAATTTTACTGTATTTTTGACCAAATAAATGCAGACTTGGAGAGCAAAATAAACTTTTACATGACAGCTTAATACTATTGCTTGTATTTACATTTAAATGTTCTTCACATGATTTTTCTCTACTTATTTCAAAATACCCCGAAAATAATAACACTGTGAACCGATGACGTAATCAAAATATGCAAAGATGTATATCACATTGTGTAATATATAAGGCAGTTGATGTTGCAGCTGAAGGGTTCTCATCCTCCATAAACTATACGTTTTGTTGTCTGATCAGACAGAGGAACGTCCCATTTCCTGCGAGTCAGTAAGAGACGCCTTACTCTCATGTTCAGCAATCAGTGAAAGCACTTCAGAACTTCATTTCATGGCACAATAGATCATTTATCACCTCCTCTCACCTATTCCACAAAAGAATAAACCACGGCTTCTCTTTTCTTTCCCTGTCCGTCTTTTCTGATGTTTCATACAGGGATTCTGTGATGGAAAATACCATATATAAGACAGCAATGAGAGGTTATCAGGACAAAATGTGCCTGTGCGAATCACCGTAATGGCACCAGCTTTAATGCACAATAATAGCATTAAATTTTGAGAGTTTTATCTGGAAACATCACAACGGATGCAGCAATGTTGCTGTGGCAACCAGAGGAAGCCACATCGCTAATGGAAATTGTCTTCCTTTGCCTTTCATCTTTAGGAAAAGCTAAAAAGCCAAAGAGGAGCCGTTTCACCAAGCCTCTGCAGCTTTTGAGGGCCTTCTTAAAAAAAATAAAAATCAAAACATCATACTTTTGTCTCATCAAAACTATTTGCAAATCAAACGTGATCCTGTTGACGCCTATCCACGAGATCCTCCGAGGGATTGAAGCTCCTCTAATCACCAGCGCAGTAAACTCACAATAACACGCAGCCTCAGCTGAGCTTTGTTTGCTGAATTACCGTGCATAAGAAGCTCCGCTTTGACGTAAACGAAAAACACAGCGAAATTCAAATCAGCTCTTTTCAGGAATAATCTCCCCCCGGGTTAAATTATCATTCTCCTGACTTTGTATCTCTATAATCCTGTGTGTGTGTTTGCAATTTTCTGTCAATGTGCGAGACTTCCGCTTCAGTATTCAACAACTAAAAGAATAGCAAAGTGAAGTAAACCGTAAATGTATTTGCAGCACAAACTCGTATGCTTATGATTATGAAAAATGTACTGAAATAAATAATCATATCAGTTTGCAATATTAAGCAGAATAACAGTCTGTTTTTAAACAGGCAAATCATCTGGAAGCAAATGACCCAGGAAACCTTGGACATTCCAGCTAAATTTGGCAGTGTGCCATCTTACGTCAAAAATAAGGTGGACAGACCTAATATAGCCCCGCCCCTTTTTTCCTTATTAAAAACAAAGTGTGCAACATGTGTTACACATTCATCTAAATACCACACTCAGCAGCATTTGAATGTTTGCTAGTAAAGAACTGCTTGCTTATATTGACCTCCTTTTCCCCCTAGACAAAAAATGAAAAAAAAAAAAAAAAACTTTGGCAGGAGTATATCGGGGACTGTATACAAGTCTAGTGTGGCCACTTAAAAAAAAAAACAGCTGCAAGATCCCTCAAAACCTTTATGAATATTTTGTTTTGAAACAGTGGTTAGGAGCATGTATCAAGTCATGTGATTTCAGTAAATGAGGCTTCGTTATGTCATATGTTTCTAAATGTTACGAAATTTCAATGGTTCCTCACTAGGGGCTGATGATCTCTGTGAACCCAAATCATGCAGATTCAGATTCCCTGTAGCAAACCACTGAACAAGTGTCTATAGACATTTTAATGAGACATATGTATAATTAAAAGGAATAATTGTAGTTAATAGTCTCTTATTGGTTTAGCTAAGCCATGCACATAACAAATAAAAAAAAACGCTTAAAATTGAAAAGAACACATATTATACAGACACTTATTTTTTAGGATATTATTTTATTAATTAATTGCAATTTATACAATTTACTTTCAATAAAATTTTCACAATGGGTTTGTAAAAGATGTTTTATGCATGTTTGGCATGTTTTTTTTTTTTTTTTTTTTTTTTTTTTTTGATGTGTGATATTTTTTCGAAACAGTTCAGTTGATTGTAGTTTTAAAAAAACGTTCCCACATTCTACTGTTTTGGCTTTATTTGAACATCTCATAAGTGTGTCTTTTTCTATTGGATTGCATGTGGGAGGGCTGAATTATAGTCTTGCTCTACAGCGCCACACTGGTCAAACCACATTATTACAGGTGCTTACATTAGGTCTAATTATATGAAAATAAAAATATTCAGTGACAATTTTTTACTGTCAACCTTGTCGATAATGTCAGCCCTACTATTTATCAACATCTTAAAAACCACCATCGCAACAGCTGAAAATCCTCTAGCATCCACTCAAATAGCATACCATAGAATACCCTATCAGCCAATCCTAGCAATCACTGAGAACACCATAGCAAAAATTCAGTAACGTCTTATACCAACCACTCCTCAAACTGGCCAAACAACAAAGCGCTAAACAGCCTTCAGAATTTAGACAGGACTTTGTCAGGCTCTTCTCGTTCTGTCCAGCAATCAAGTGAAACACTGGACTTACAGCTGCAGAGAGGATGATGCTATTAAGAGACACACTATAAATTGTCTCACTCCCTTTCACTCTGAGTGTGTGTACCGTATTTCAGGCGCGGGCTGATCCGCCGGGTTATCCAGCCGGGTTTGGGATTCAGTCTCTGTATGTGAGCAGGATAAATTTAGTGGTTGGTCACTTGCTCCTACAGAAAGGGGCTTTCCATCAGAGAGCTGTAAAAGGGATCAGGCTGCCGTTAAGCAACATAAACCTCCACCAAACCCACAGACCTCTTTCTTTCAACACACTCCACACACCGACATTAGTGTGACTGTGGACCCATACAAACACACTACAGATCCCATCTATACACATAATTCAAGCTCACAATCCGGGTTTTGGTTCCAAGGATTTATTCCATCTACACATTTCAACCTTTTCTGTTATATGAAGGTTAAAACAATCTGGGAAACGTCATGCCATTTTGATTTTAATTCCTTAGATTTTTACCCCTAGCACAAACTCAGACTTTCAATCTTAAAATTCCTAAATATTCGTAATTTGCACAAAAAAAGTACAACTGTTCTCTAAATTATTTGAATAATAATTTGTAGTAATAATAATTAATATTAAAATGAATACTATAATAACATTAACAGTTAATAATATACATAAAACAATTAAACAAAAGCCTAAATAAAAACATGAATAATAACAATAAAATTAATCACAATACTACTAATGATAATAATTATTATTAAAGTATTATATATATATATATATATATATATATATATATATATATATATATATATATATATATATATATATATATATATATATATATATATATATATATATATATATATATATATATATAATACATACATATATGTAAAACAGACAATACATAATTAAATAAAGATTATTGGTCTATGTTTTTTTATTATTATTATGAAATGCTACTTGCTGTTTCTTTGTAAATAACTATATAGTTGTTTACTAGCAGTTTCTTAATCAGAATGGCAATTCTTCTGGGATGCCTGTACACTGTTAATCACTGCTGGAAAGCAAAATTAAACTAGTCATAGAATGAAAAGAGTTTTTCCTCTCTCTCTCTCTTTCGCTTTAAAAACCCAAAAGGCCTAAAGCACCTATAGTTGAAGCACACATACACAATCCAAAAACAAAGATGCATAGGTGTGGAGTGCTCCGAAATCCAAGTGAAATGATACAAAAAACATCCTCTTACACAAAGGTCAGTGTGAAGAACAGCCGCATGATGCTCTTTACTGAAGAGTGACAGGCGGGTGGCTGATTTGGCCGAGGGCAGCGGTCAGACCGCTGTGTGCTGGTGATTATGTTGTAGCCACAGATTTGATGGCTCAGATAAAGCAGATGTGAGATGGAGATGGAGGCGACCAGCGAGCGCACCGAGGGAGGGGTGAAAAATCAAGGGGATTTAGGCAAGAAGCTCTATCTCTTGCTAACAGCTTTTCCATGGTGGCCTGTGGGAAGAGAGAGAGAGAGAGAGAGAGAGCTGGCAGGGGTGAGTTTGTGTTTAAATCTACACTGGGAGGAAGTGTTGAATTAAAAGGCAGGCGTTTTTTGTCCCGAGGCTCATCATTTAACATACAGTCCCACAGGGATGGACAGTGGGACTCGGCTTTAGTCTTGTCCCTCTTACTTACAGAAAAATTAAGACTGGCTTTCAATGAACTGCCCAGAGCTTCTGGATGGACACTCAGGAGACAACATTTCATATTTAAGGGGTGGATGAACAGAGAGATGCACAGACAAATGGACAAATGAATGGATAGACAAGGGATTAATATTTATCATCTACTTTATTGAACTGAAATAAAAACCCTACTTTTTTGTTGGAGAAGAAATTAATAGTTTTATTCAGCAAGCAATGTGTTAAATTGATCAAAAGTGACAGTAAAGACATTTAGAATGTTTTCATGATTTCAAATAATTACTGTTCTTTTGAACTTTCTTCTCAAAAAGTTTTGTTCTGAAGGATCGTGTGACACTGCACATACTGGAGTAATGGCTAAAATTCAGCTTTGCATCACAGAAATAAATTACATTCTAGAATATAATGAAGTAGAACACATATTCTAAAATATAAAAATATATCACAGCATAGCTCTTTTTACAGTACTTTTTATGCATCCTTGGTTAGCAGAAGAGAAAAACATTAAACATTTTATCAATCTCAAACTTATGAATAGCATGTCTGTATTACATTTTAAATACATTTAAATTAAATTATATATTCATAAGGGGTGTAATGGTTAACAAACATGATGGTTTCGTTATGTACCTCGGTTTTTACATCATGGTTGGGAATAGTTTCAGTACAACGGGGGGGGGGGGGGGGGGACTGTACGTAATTTGTATTTATTATTAAATAATTATCGAACAAATTGCAGTTTCTTTAAATAAATTCAGTTACAGTTACAATTACAATTATATTAAGGATATAAATCTAACTTGGCTTATGCTCTAAACTATAGGGGGATGTTTTACATTATCCATTAGCCCAAAATAAAATCTTATTATAATGTATTTTTTAAATACAATAATCAACACTCAACTTTAAGAAAAAAAAAATTATGCAAACATATAAATTGCACATAATGCCGTTTTTAAATGAACTTCTAAATGATCTGATGTAGGCTTATTTGTTGTTGATATATATTAATTTACACAGCGGCTGTCATAACTTGTTTCATAACAGATTTATATCTAGAAATCACTAACAGGTCAAGTAGTACAATATGTTGTGAAATACTCTTCTCCAGACTTAATTTCTGCAGTTTATACAGCGATCTGGCCAATCAGAGCATCCCTCGTTTTTCGTTTCAGAAGGTGGGGCATAGAGGAGAAACAATTACGTACAATATGTGGAAAATAATGTGTTCTTTGAACCTTAAACTGCATAAACACATTTCATTACACAAAATAATATTCTTTTTAGCAGCATCATATGACCCCATTAAAAGATGAAATGTTGTTTCTTATCAAAAGTAACAATATATATTTTTTTTTTTATTAAGTTCCACACGTAACTAATACAGAGTAGAAAAACACCTTTAGTTAACTAAATAACAAGTAAATATGTTCTTGATAGTACTTTAACAATCTGTTGTGGCTTTATGACATATAAAAGCCAATTATTTACTTCTGGGAACAACGTGTTGTCTTTAAAATTGAGCACTTCACACAGTTTAAACTGTTTTTTATGCTTGAAAATATATATAGCATCCTTTATATTTTTAGAAAGAAGTTTTAAGATGGTATATTTGGGCTTTCTTTACATTGACTTGTTTTGCCAACCTCTCTAAAAAGTTTCCCAACGATCAGCGGATCTCTGAATTCTTCACAAAATTGATATTTTCCTCCATCTGTGTCATCCATCCCATCAAATTCACCTCACCGCTGCAATTTTATCAGCGCTGTCTACATTCTCTCTGTCCCGTGGCTCTCTCTCTGTCATGAGTGTTCGTCTGACACAATCTTTCTTCATTACAAGAAGCCATAATGTGTGTCATGCCCACACAGGCAACTTTCCCAGGAAGTCTCCAGAAGCTTTGATGCACACAGGTCAGAGCTCCCCGGAGCCCGTCGAGCGCGGCCCA
Organism: Carassius gibelio; assembly: GCF_023724105.1. Classification (NCBI taxonomy): domain Eukaryota; kingdom Metazoa; phylum Chordata; class Actinopteri; order Cypriniformes; family Cyprinidae; genus Carassius; species Carassius gibelio. Next base: position 27,041,589 of record NC_068404.1, read on the forward strand.
CGCGGATGCTGCGTTTCTGTTAGTGCTCCACTGAACACAGGTTGTGCGCAGCTCCCTGATCTCTGCAACGGTGCAGACTCTGATCTGCAGGAGAAGAGACGGTGGGCCCACAGGCGAGAGTTTCTGCCACTTTCTGCCCGAGGCTACTTTTGGTATATGGTAATTAGCCGGATGAACTGGTCCGGCTCAAAGTGCTGCTTGACGTGTGATTAAATGTGATCTGAGTTTTGATGATTCATCCTGGGAACTTGTGAATGGAATCTAAAGATTTGTTTAGATTTGCTGATATTCATGAAGGAAGCGCTCCCTCAAAGCCTGCACTAAAATGCTGTCTGAGACATTATGAATGTTTTTGATTCATCCCATGGACTTGAATCTTTCTGGTGAACTGAATCTAAAGATTTGTTTAGATTTGCTGATCAGTAAGCCTGTCAACAAGACTGCTTCAAAGCATGCACTAAAATCCTATTTGACAGTAGGCTACAACAGTCCTTTATGGTAGGAAGAAGTTAGCAAAACAGACTTTTTTTTTATTTATTTTTTTTACAAAAGACGGAGTTACGAATCACAGAAATGAAGAAAAACAATTAATTCTCAAAAAAAGAAAAGTACCCTTTTTTTATAACAGCAATACAAATTATTCTTAAGCATTAATAATAATAATAATAATAATAATAATAATAATAATAATAATAATTATTATTATTATTATTTAAACAATATAACAATCAAGGTGCAAATCGTTAAATTAATTTTAATGTTAAAAAAAATAAAAAAATTAATGTAATTTTCAAATGCAACATGTACTTAAAATGTTTGAATGCAAGCAATCAAACCGAATTAATAAATAAAGATTCAAAATAATTAAATCAATTGTGCTGCCACTGCAATGTAAAAATGGTCATTTTACATGCATTAGAATATCATGGAAATATTAGTAGTAGTAGTAGTAGTGGTATTATTATTATTATTATTATTATTATTATTATTATTATTATCATTTATCATTGTATTTTTACAATATTATAATATAATTATGGGTGCAATATACTCAAATATAATTATTTAAATACACATTTATTTAAAATGCAATTATTAAAAATTATTTTAAAATAATTATAATTAACAATGAATATCATACATTCTAAATCCATCATACATCCTTAAAGGGGGGGTGAAATGCTCGTTTTCACTCAATATCCTGTTAATCTTGAGTACCTATAGAGTAGTACTGCATCCTTCATAACTCCAAAAAGTCTTTATTTTTATTATATTTATAAGAGAAAGATAGTCTGTACCGATTTTTCCCGGAAAAACACGAGCGCCTAGAGGCGTGACGTGTGGGCGGAGCTAAAGAATCACGAGCACCAGTAGGCTTTTGAGTTGAGAGCGTTTGGAAGCTGTGACACAGACCCAGAGGCTGAAATTTAACAAGAGCAGCATCAGCAAAGGCGGTATGCTATGTGGTATGTACTGAAACTGTATATATTTGCTTAGCGGTTTTGGAAAATGACTAAGTTCCACTTTATGTCGTCTTTTTTTTTTTTTTAAGCTGTACATGTGGAAAGTACACATTGATGACAACATCGCATGTTGTTTACTTGATGTGCTTATGCGCTGATAGCTAAGTTAACAACACAGAGATATTTGAAGCAGTTTTACTCACCGCATGTGGTTCCAACACACGATCGTGATCCTTTTCCGTTGGGACTGCATTATCCTTAAGAAATAAACGATGTGCAATCCAAAATGCAGGGAACAAACAAAAACACTTGCACAACTCCGTTGATGCTCTGTAAAAATAAACTCCATCCGCTGGTCCCTTAATGCTGTTTCTCTTTTGGTAATCTGTGCAGGGTTGTCTTGCCCTGGCAACCAAAAACACACTTCTTTTGTGACATTTTGCGACGCTCTCGCTCTGATCAGGCTGTGCTAAGCCTCTCTCAGTGCTCTGCTATACTGGAGCGCGCGCTCTTCCGGCAGAACTTTCCGAAACTTGTGACAAACCGGAAGGAGTATTTTGGGAACAAAAATACTCCTTCAAACGTACAACATAATTTTTGAAACTTTGTCCATGTTTAGCATGGGAATCCAACTCTTTAACAGTGTAAAAAACTCAGTATGCATGAAATAGCATTTCACCCCCCCTTTAATTTCCTAAATGTCATCATACATCCTAAATAGTGTTGGGAAACATTAGAAATGTTCCAGTTCCGGTTCCGACTAGCGGTTCCGATTCCGATTCCATTAAAACATTGAACAACTATTTAAAAAATAGTGAATAAGAACCGGTTCTCTGTTCCCAACCCTAACCCTAATCCTAATTTATTTATTTATTTTTTATTCATTGCTGACACTGTCGGGCCAGGTTTGTTGTCTTTTTTTAATAAGTGGCTTTTAACTGTCTCTGTTCCTTCTGGCTACTGTCACTCCACTTCTCAAGAAGCCTTCACTAGATCCTTCTATCCCGAATAACTTCCGTCCCATTTCTGTTTTGCCATTTATGTCACGTTTTAGAAAAATTTCTGTTTTATTATTAATATTATATAAATAGTAAAATTATATATGCTTAATATACTTAATAAATGTATTTATGTTAAAATAATTATTTAGATTATCATTATATTACATATTTACATATTTACATAATTATAATTAATATTGAATAAATATTAATAGTATTGTTCAGTTGTTCAATACAAAAATAGCTAGGCCAACTACAAATATAAATAACTATATAAATATAAAAATGTGAAAAGTATTTTCTATTCTTAACCATAATACAACTTAAATAGATTCTATGCTCAATATAAGTTTTTTTATTTTTTATTTTTGCTTTGTTTCATCCTTTACCACAGATACCATAGGATATCTTAAGAATCATATCCAACATGTGCACAGTGATATCAATGCTCTCTCTCTCTCTCTCTCTCTCTCTCTCTCTCTCTCTCTCTCACACACACACACTAGTTTAGCCACTGTTGAAAATTCATCAAGGGCCGGAATCCACAAAAGAAGACTAAATCCAGCCCTAATATCTTCCCTCACCTTCATTTTGGCATAAGCTTAATGAATGCAAATCTTCCCTCCACTACCTTCATCAGATGCCAGACACAGCTTATACCATCTGAAAAAGCCAAACACTTTTCCCCTCCTCCCTTCCCGTAAGTAGTGTATGGCTCCGTTCCAAACCCTAGTGCTCTGCCTCAGTGTATGTTGCCTACATAGAGTCAGCTGCCTTCTGAAGCAGCATCCTAACAGACATGAAACCTCGTTACTCATTTGGAACGCTCTACATAGGCAGCTCTGGTGAAACAAAAATTGCTAAATAAATCAAATCCAACTATCTACTGTATATAAGTATGCCTAGTCAGAAAAACAAAATAAATACTTAATTTTGCAGTGACTTGGTATTCAGTCCCATTAGCGGAATACTGTACTGTAACTGTAATGTATTCCTGTGAACAAAGCTGAATTTACAGCATCATTACTCCAGTCTTCAGAGTCACATGATCTTCAGAAATCATTCTAATATGTGAACAAGGACCAGAATGAATTCTTAGCAATGCTTATTACTAATAAAAATTTGGTTTTGATATATTTACAGTAGGAAATTTACAAAATATCTTCATGGTACATGATCTTTACACAATATCCTAATGATTTTTGGCAATTTTTTTGGCTATTGCTACAAATCTACCCCAGAGACTTAAGACTGCTTTTGTGATGTTCAATTATCAATCACTATTAGTAGCTAATTATTAATAATGGTCCTTATTATAAAAACAACATTTAAATAGAAATCTTTTGCAACATTAAAAATGCCTTTACTGTAACTTTTGATTAATTTTATGCATCCTTGTGGATTCTTTCAAGCATACTTGCTCCAAATCGTTGAGTTGTGCTGCTTCATATTTTTCAAAACTTTAAACCATATTTTAAGTTTAAGTTTTGGAAAATATGAAGCAGCACAACTGTTTCGATAATAAGAAATGTTTCTTGAGCAGCAATTCAATATCAATAAATTAAGTTTAAAGTATATTAAAATAGAAAGCAGTTGTTTTAAATTGTAATAATATTTCACAATATTACTATTTCTATTGTATTTTTTATTAAATAAATGCAGCCTCGATGAGCAAAAGAGACATATAAGTCTTCTTAATAATTCCGAACTTGTGCATGGTAAAAAAAAAAAAAAAAATTATTTACTTTTCGACTATTTTTGATTTGCATGTTTGTTGGGTTTCCATTCGATTTTTAATTCAAATCCTGCATCCTTGGACAAAATGAAATCCGAGAAGGGGGCATGGTCATACAGCATTTGCTTTTGGAACAGCACACCCATAATGTCTTCAAATGCAGCCTACGTAGGCACTAGGCAGCTCACTAGCCCATGAACAAGAGGCTCTGAGTGTGTGTGCTTCACTCCAGTGAGGACAGAAGCATTATTTCAAACACCCACCGGTTCAGCACAAGGGTCAAAGATGACTCAGTTCTTCCGCCGGTGAAGAGGTGCTAAGTGGCAAACTGGGTTCACAGGGACAATGCTGTTTCCCATGCAGGTATTCAGAGAGAGAGAGTGTGCCAGGAAGACTTGAAGACTAATGATGCTGCTCTCTTGTTCCACTGTTAATATTTTACAAAAGCACACAGATGATATGACCTTCGCAATTCATTTTACAAGCATTTATGCTTGCTTTCTCTCAGCTTGTCTCTGTCTCTCCTTCTCGGCTTTTTCACGTTTGCCTCTAAATCCACTTTGCCATGGCAACCGGGCTCAGTTTATGAAAAGTCCTTGCTTTCACCCTGCTTTGTTCGGCGTGGCTGCTTTTCACACCTTTACACAAGGATTCAAAACAGAAGCTTCATATGATGACAAAGATTGATCCGACTTAAAACCCGTAAACAAGGCTGAACCGTGTTGAGGCTGAATCTTTGAGGAGTTTGACTGAATGCCCTTGCCTCTTAATAACGTCTATGAAGTTATAATTCACCTTGTGCCATGCTTTTCGATTGATTCGAGTTCATTCTGCGGCCAAAACCTTGAACGATGTGCTCTGCTGCTCTGGTTGAAGCTCTAATTAGATGCAAGGATGAAAAATGAGTGCTTCAGAAATACTGCGCTGGATTGCACCACAGGATAGTGGCTATAAACAAATGTTTGACCGACACGCAAGCATGCATTTTGCATTGCTCAAGCCTAAAGGGGGACACCCTAAAACCCTCATGCCATTGTTCAGGTAACTGGTTATAAATATGCAGATTTAATTCCATTTTACAACATTGCTCTGCAAGAGTCTTTGCCAAGAGAGAAGAAGATCTGAAAGGCAAAACTAGCTATAGAAGACAATTTATACAATTTATGCATACATTATGATCTGCATTATTTTTATTGCACAAAAAGCTTGCACAGCTAAAAATGAATATACTCACATATTCACATGGTTTTCGTTTTATATGTTTTGGGGTTAATGTACACAAAATCTACACTGCCATCTAATTTAGCAACAAAATTGCATGTTACATCATACATTGTAGCACATGTTCACTGGCAATGGATCAACCAGTAATGGGCTTCAGTATTTCAGTACAAGGGGAAAAAAACAAGATAAAAATAAAATGCATAAAATAAAATAAAATGGAAAATATGCAATCATTTAACTAAAATAAATTACTGAACTGCACAAACTATTTTTGCATTATTTATAATGAATAGAAATCAACAAGTAAATTTTTTATAGTGATTTTAACTCAAATTAAAATACATTTTCACTAATAACTTAAAAATAAAATAGATATTTTTATTTATCTTTAAATATTAATATTTTCTTTAAAAAAATATTAATTTTAAACAATAATTAAATCAAAATATTACTGATAATATTGATATTATCAATATTTCATACAGAAAGAAACTCCCTCATTCAGTGTAGCTTCGATGTAGTTTGCTACTTTTTTGCAAAACACTTTCTTTGTAGCTTGATTGTAGCTTATCTACTTCAAATGAAAAGCATCTTGAAGCTTGGCTGAGGTTTCAAACACACACACACACACACACACACACACACTTGGCTTCCCACTGAAGAGTCAGATTAGAAATTTTAATTTGCAGAAGGCTTTGTGTTGGTGGTGAACATTTGTCTCATGCTGGAGAGAAGCAGATGAGGTCATGTCAGGTTGATGAATGACCAGTGATGACTGCGAGAGACACTCTGATTGGTAGAAGGGGGAATAATACATGAGCTCTCTCTCTCTCTTTCTCTGTCTAATACACACAGAGATGGATGCAGAAGAGGACAGAGCATGCTGAAGGTGACATGCCACGTATCTTCTTTTCTCATACCCCTGATTTCTAGGCTTTCTGAGAGAGGATCCCATTGCACAAACGCTCCCTAATTACATCTTCTGTCAATTCAGAAATGGATTTTACAACATTAAAATTTAAAATATGGGGGAAGTTATTCGCCACACCCACTCAGAACGATTAAAGTGACACATTCAATAGGACTCAGGGACCATCTGTAGCCTGTAAGGCCGCTTTCACACTGGAGCTTTCTGGCGAGGAGCCGAGTCTGTTTGACATCTGAGTCTGATTGGAGTGAGAGTGGTTTTCCAAACTCTGTTCTGCTTGAAAAAGTTCATGGGATTCATGCAAACTTTGATACAGTTTGCAATCGATATGAAAGCAATCCATCCTAACTTGCAGAAATGGGCTGCTATTAATGATGCATTATAAAAACTATGCATTACTATGATTTTACCATTTGTAAGGTGTTCAAGCAGAAGGCACAACATGAGTGTATAATCCCTCTTAAACATGGTAAAAAATCACTGTAACAGACAGCTTTTAGTTGCTTACACGGCAAAACAATCTTTTAAGTAGTTTTTTCTGTCTTTAAAACAATAACTTTTTTGACGAAAAAAAAACTGTTATACAAAGACTGTTCAGAGAAAATATGTTAAATTATATTTATTCTTTCCCTAAATTGTTATGCTTTTTCTTAAAAAAAAAAAAGAGGGAAAAACCTCAAATTTTGGCACATAACAACCAATAAATAAATAAATTGTCAGTTGTAAAATAGCTTGAATTATGTGTATTTTTCTTTCCCCAAAGCGCAAACTATTTTGCTTATCATTAGATTAAAACCTGAGATTCATGCATACAAATAGAAACATTTATTTTATTTATTTTTTTACTTGGTAGAAAGATTCATTATTAATATATATATTTACAATATGAAGCAATCTGAATATTTCATACTAATTTCTTTATTCTTCTACCAAGTGATACATTTCATTAGTGTCACTGTACAATTTTTGTGTTTCCCATTTAACACTGTGCTATATTAATATAGAACGTATTGTAACAGAATGTAATTTTATGAATGACATGTAATCATGTAATCCATAAAAAGTAACTGTAGTCTTATGAGCATTTCAAAATGTTAGCCTATATAATCTACACTCAAAAGATACAAAAGCTGTCACTGGGGCAGTACACTTTCAAAAGGCACACCTTTATACCTAAAGGGTCCATATTGGTACCTTAAAGTTACATATTAGTACCTAAGAGGTACTAAATTTTTAAAATGTGATTATGTAATCCAGATTATGTGTAATCCGTTAGTAACCAGCCATTGCTAGTCCTCTTATGCTTATGTGTTCTGCTGTCAGAGTGAAAGCTCACCACACACATGCTGTCGAAGTTATGCCACGCTTACGCTCACAGTGTGAAACAGACACAGACTGTATAACATAACTGACTCAACTGTGCTCTGTGCTGTAAACACGGATGACGGCGACTTGAAATACACTAATTTCACAGGACAGGAGGAGCCGACGGAGCACAGGACAATGAAAATCTGTGATGCAATGTGGAAAATACTCTAAAATAATTAAATGTCCAAAATGTATTCATAAATTATATATATATATATATATATATATATATATATATATATATATATATATATATATATATATATATATTATTATTATTATTATTAATTATTTTTATTTTTTTACAAACCTGGTAAAAAATTATGAAGGCTCTTATGCTGCATTTATTTTTTGATAAAAATAACAATAATATATTTTTTTATACATATAAAATATTTACAATTTAAAATAGCTGTTTTATATTTTAATATAGTTTAAAGTGAAATTTATTTCTGTGATGCAATGTTTTCCGCATCATTCCTCCAGTCTTCAGTGTCACATGATCTTCAGAAATCATTCTAATATACTGATTTGGCGTTCAAGAATCATTTCTGATTATCAATGCTGTAGAAATCATGAAACCAAATTTTTTTCAGCATTCACTGATGAACACACATACATAAATAAATAAGTGACCCCAAACTTTCAGTTGCCATTTTTATAACACTGACCAATTTTTATTAAAGAATATGCCAATAAAAGAATATGGCAATAACAGACGTTCTGTATATCACAAGTGTCGATTACCGCTCAGAGATCCCAGAATGCCTGATGCAAGAACATAAACCAACATTCATGGAAACAGAATGTATATTTAGCCTCGGCAGGTCGTATCCGACCATCAGTCCTGACACCCAATCTCAGCCCTAAAAATCTCCAAAAGAGAAGCTAAATATAACAGTCAAGTGATGAAAGAGTCACGACAAGGACCAAGACGTGACCTACATACGTTCTTCACAGGAGGCCACCACCGCCACAATGTGGGACAGTTCCTCACCTTCTTTTCTTTTCTTTTCTTTTCTGATCATTCATATGACAGAGAATAGTTTGCCCTACATCAGAAAAGGAGCCGACAACACAGAGCTGAGAAAGATTCTGACAGAAAACATGAGAGGGTTTTTATCAAAGCTTCGAGATGACAGATGCGGCCAGAAACAAGACATTTGATATTGTTCTCTGACATTGGGGAATGTGTGCTTGAACGAAATGAATGCAAAATAATAAAAAAAATAATTTGTTTACATCGCTTGTGCATTCGCTCCTGTTTTCAAGACATTTGGTAATGCATGCAATCAGCACCACATCACAAAAATGGACAAAAATAAGGCAGTTTAATCAGTCCTGATTTTATCCATTAAAGATCGACTGGATTGTTAATAGTGGGTGTTATATACCAGAACAGAGTCAGATGATTGAAAGGAAAGAGTTGAATTTGTTGGTTGTTTCAGAAGCAGCAATTATTACATTTTGATTAAAGATTCCAAAAATAAATCTTTGGAACATCTTTAGAATCTCTGGATAAAGACACATCTTTGGAATAACATGACTGGTGCAAAATAAGACCAGCAGTATGAATTTACAAAGTAAACAGGATCTATTTTGATTTCATGTTGACTTGAAGACTTTAAGAGGCTGAGCCTGAAGGCACAGCAAAAAAATAAAATTTAACTATATCAGACATATAAAATCACTCACTTCCCGATCCTGACGTTTGCTTCTCTCAAAAGGACGTGTTTCCCACCTGGAGAGGGTATTAAAACCCCAAAAATGAGTCAAAATAAAAGAACCGTGAGGCCACGGCTCTCACAAACATCACACTGACTCCATGTGGCTGAAGCTGGAAATGCAAAACACATGCATTTAATTCTGAATTTTCAAATCCTCAAAGGTCAAAAGGTCTGAAAAGAATAAAAGTAAAATGCCTTTATTTTGCATTTTTTTTAACTAAATTAATCTGAAAGGCTACTTGATTAAAAAGTTGAACTGGAAACTTTATATAATTTAGAATGAACTGTTTAATGACAGCAGCACTGCAGATAATGTGAACAAAAACTAAGGAATGGGATCAAATCCAACATGATCTGAGATGTTTCAAAGAGCGTTTAGAGTTTCAATGGAACCAAAACATCTGACCATCTGTACAAAGAGTCACATTTGAAATAGTGCACTATTGTTATTGATAACTAAAATTATTAAACATCATTTTCATAACTTGAAATGAAGCTAAAATTAAATATAATATAAATGTACAATGAAAAACTCATGAAATGAAATTTAAACAAAAATTAGAAACGTTGCTCCACCAACAAACTGAAATAAAAAGTTGAAGTTAAAGTACTAAAATGACACTAAATCTATAAATATTATTTTTTAAATATATTTTAACAAACGAATAAAAATATCAAAGCACATTACAAAATAAGCTGATGTACTAAAACTACTAAAAGCAAAGCTGAAACAAAGAAATTGAAAACCAAATAAAAATACATACAAATAATAATACGTAGCAATAAAAAAGATCAAAGCACTAGCTTAGCAAAATTACAAAAACTTGAACTAAATTAACTAAAATCAAAACGGAAAATATAATGGAGCCAGTTCAAAATAATATAATAGCACATATAGTATAATATAGCACTGTTGCTAAGATGACTATTTCAGATAATAGTTTAATATTCCCAAGTGTACATTTTTATTACTTATCAAAAGCGAGGCTTATTTGTTCAAACAGCCCAACACAGGCTCAACCAATGATGTGAGTTTGGGGGAGGGACTATCTCTTAGACCAACCAATGGCAGCCAGGAAATGGAGAGTGTTCAGGAAACCTGTTTGAAGGTGGTTATTATTGTGTAAAATCTGCAATACTAGCGATAGAATTAAGTGATGAAAAAAAAAATGGATGCACTGTAAGTCGCTTTGGATAAAAGCGTCTGCTAAATGCATAAATGTAAATAAACAATTTTTAATGTGGTCTCAGACATCGCATAAGATGAACATACTATAAAACAGCCCATCAGTTTGCCGTTTTATAGTATGATCAACCATCGCATGACCGTGGCATTACTTCCTAATCGGAAACAAGTTAAGGTCTTGCTCTGGAGGTGAACCTCTGACGAAAATGGCGTCGGTATTAACCACCATCGGGCCATCATTCACTTCCTAACGTGCTGTGATCCTTCACCGACCCCCATCAACCCCAACTGCTAATTTGTCTTCATTAGAAGACGCTTAAAGATCTATTTCCCTCTGAACCCATCAATCCGAGTCTCGATCACGCTCTCTGCCATGTCTCACAAATCAGAATTAATCCCACATAATGCGCCGGCCAGACGAGAATGTGGATAAGAAAGACGGATTCATTTTCTTTGCAACACAATGTGCGGGAATTAGGCCTACCGCAGTCAAAAAGTCATGTTGACACACAATCAATGCACAGCAGGAGAGACTACATTTATCATCCAGCTCCATTCCTGGCTAATGTAACGGCATATGTTTATTTGTTACGATGGCATCCGGTCCTGTGCAATCACGTCTAGATCCTCATTCTCCTGCGATGACCTTGATGCAGGAAAAGTCAACCGTCAGGATCGGACGGAGGAAGATAAAGCCTGACTCGTGGGGAAAAGAGCCAAAAAGACAAGACAGATTGCTGCTCATTAAGATTTATGAACGAACCAAATGAGCAGGTTCTGGGTCACAGAGCTGTATAATTGAAGCGAATAAGACCGCGCTCATGTTCTCATTGAAATAAATGGATGTACACTTCATAAAAGAGCCAGGGACTTCCTCTGACAAGCAATAAGGACTCTAATTTGCTTATAATAAGAAAATCCTTTTAAAAACATTTTAAATTAAATTGCAAATTAAAGGAGTAGTTGACCTAAAAATTAAACAACTCATTATTTACTCATCTAGAATTTTCATAAAGCTTGCTTATGCTTGATCAAGCTCCATAATGATGAAAGTAGGCTACGCCATAAAAAAACCCACATGACTTCTGAATTATATTACATTATATGAAGTCTTTAGAAGCCGTATAATAACTTCATGTGAGAAAAAGATGCAAATATTTTGCTTTGTTACTAACATAAGGCTATCTGAACATGGACTATACAGTGGTATGATCTATAATCTATATTCTGCTCAAATATATAAACTAATAGGGCATGGAAATCTTAACTTCTTGATTGTTTATACTGTTATTGAATAGCTCACATTTTAGGGAAAAAAAGCCTGGAACAACAGGGTCACTAAATTATAACAGAATTTATTTATTATTATTGCTTCAAGTTTTTCATATCAGCTGCACAGCATCAAAACTGTAGATAGATAACTCACATACCTGCTGTCCACTACACTGTGCACATTAAAAGCCCTGTAGTGGTGTTTGTAGCACTTTCCTATTCCCGCAGAGAACAGCCACAAACACATGTTCCTGCCCTGCTAAGTCCTGACTTAAGAGGTGACAGATAAAGCTTTGTGGTGCAGAAAAACAGTCTGTTTATAATTAAGTTTGCTGTTAAGACCTCCTCTAATCCTACTTCATTCAAGGGTCCAACAGCAGAACAGCAGCGTAATCCTCCAGCAGCAACTCTGATGATTTAAGACCAGCGAGACCCAAACTGACCACAGCATGTGGTCCAAATCAACACATCCAAATCCCAATCAAGTGCCCACTGCCCCCTGCGCATTCAGGGGAAATCAAAAAGAGTTCTAGAAATAAACTAATGAATGAATATGAACATAAATAAATGTAAATGCAAATAAATAAATAATTAACGACTACATTAAATATGGCAAATTAATATTAAATATAAAATTATACTTTTATATTTGGACTTTAGAGATGTTTAATATGAATTTTAAACCATTTTTGCCTTATGTAAGCAGCTAATTAGATTTAGAACAGAGCCGATGAATACACTATTGGTTTAGTAAGCAAAACTAGTAGTACACAAGAGATCGACCATAAACTAATGAGTGCAAAAAATCTGCCTTTTAGACTTTTATTTGTGTGCTATAGCTAACTTTGGAGTAGGGATATGCTCTCTTATTGATCAGGTCGACTCTATAATTGCAGCGTGCAGGCATCAGAAACACATAAAGCAGCTGTAAAGCTCTACACTGAATGAATCTCTTGCTGTGACCATGAATTATGATTCGAAACGGTTCGTTTCATGCCTCCCCTAATAAGATTTGCCTTCATAAACACAAGCCCCCAACAAGAGCAGGGAGAAATGACTTGCAAATAACTCTAAAGCGGCTTTAGTGCAAGAGGAAAGTGCTCCGGTTCGGAAAAAAGGATCAATAGGTTTGCAAAAAATACCCTGTCAAACAAAGTAAAACACAACTCTGTCGTTTGAACAAGTTTCCACCGAGTGGAGAGGAAAATCACAGTTTAACACAGTTCATACTTCAACAAAACTCCTGCATTTCATCCTGTTAATAGCTCCCATTTGGAAGAAAATGGCTTCTCTTAGAGAAGTCCACATTTGCTGAATTATACTCAAAAAATAAAAACGGTGCTCATACCAGCATAGCTTTTAAGGGAATAATAGTTCATCCAAAGAATGACAATTTAGAAGTCATCTGTGGAGCATATGTTTCACTTGTTATACATCTGACAAGCTCCAAAAAGGGGAAAAGCATAACTGAAACAATTTATCATAAAAGTACTCCATACAGCTTGTGCTCTATATTATTAGCCTTCTTAAAACCACATGAAAACATGACCAAAGAGTGTGGCACAATCAAATGCGATTTAAAAATGCTGTAATTTTTTTCAGAAGAGCACATTTTTAACTTCTGTACAATGACAGTTCTCAATAAGCACATTATGACAAGCTACAAAAATAAAAAAGCACCATTTAAGCACCAAATTTGATGTGCAAAGTCAATTGCAATGCATCAGAATAATCAAATGAATAATAACACAATATGTTATCGAGGAAGCTTTATAGTGGCTAACAACGTAAATTTCAGTCTTTTTTTCTTCACTCAAAACTGATGCTGTATTTGTAACTTGTAATATACAAAGTTTTTATTCAGATATTACTCACACTGACATTTTAAACTTGCATTGCTGTTATTTATTTCATTAAAGAGCATTTTGAAATCATTGACATTTCTCAATAAGCACATCTGACAAGCTACAAAATGTAAAAAGCATGATTTAATCACCAAATGAATCATAAACGCACTGAGTAGCATTAAAGTAGTCCATATGAGACTTCTGAAGCCATGTAAGAGATATATTGCCAAAAAATCATTTGTACTTGAGTGCACTACAGTTAAATGCAATGCACCAGTCTGAATATTCAAATGAATAATAACAAAATGTGACATATGAGGAAGATTTGTAGGGACTAATGATTTAAATGTAATTATTTTTCACACATAATAATATCATACAGGTTTGCAAGAACACGAGGGTGAGAAAGCATTTACAAAATGTATGTGTGAACTATTCCTTATAAAGTATAAGACATTCAGGACTGTCACAGCTGTACAGAACTTGAGTGAATAAACTCACCTCACTTCACTCTCAGCCTTGACTTAAGAGTCTTATATCAGGCAATGTTTCCCTTCAAACTCTCGCTTACTGCTTAAATCAAGGACGCAGGCCTTGACCTGAGCTTCTTTTCACTGTTCAGCCATCAAGTAACACTGATGTACGTACGACAAGCTTTAATTTAAGCTTCCGTTTGTTCAGACAACTCAGTTTTGAGGAGTGCAAGGTCACGTCCTACCTCTGTCACAACATTCACATCACTGAGCAATAATGAGGGCAGAGGTTTGGGGGATTTTTTTTTCTCTTTAGATTAAGAAGGGACTGATGAAAGCCTAAGACGACTCTCTTTCTCTCTCTTGACAGCCAAGGGACCTGAGCTGCATTTAAACTCTACATTTCCATAAACGTTTATAGAGTTTCGCTACAATGCGCCGATATTAGAACAACATCTCCCTCAGACTCAGCGACACTTTGCAGTGAAATCTCTCGGGAGAGGACGTGAACCGTGCTCTGGCTCGACTTAGTTACAGCGCGGTTTTATAGTCTCTGTGCAATTGGACGTGTTCTAAAGGTCTAATCAACGCACTTTCCCTCTCTTCATGAGAGACACGTTTAATTGGCAAATGGGCTGAGGCATTACAGAAATGCCAGATTTAATATTATCCCTTCAAACGTTACAACAGTCCGAGAATACTGATGAGAACTACAAAGACTTAAAAGAAAACCTTGTGAATGAAAGGAAAGTGAGATAAATAAGCGTTTATATCGATAAGCCGGTATTGATCAGAATCAGAATCATAACAATAGAAAAATGGGGTGATAGATAGATAGAATAACAGATGGATAGACAAAACGATATAGGACGATAGAGTGACAAAATCTATCTATCTATCTATCTATCTATCTATCTATCTATCTATCTATCTATCTATCTATGATCTATCTATCTATGATCTATCTATTTATCCGTCTGTCTGTTCTTCTGTTTGTCTGCCTATCTATCTATCTATCTATCTATCTATCTATCTATCTATCTATCTATCTATCTATCTATCTATCTATCTATCTATCTATTTATCCGTCTGTCTGTTCTTCTGTCTATCTATCTATCTATCTATCTATCTATCTATCTATCTATCTATCTATCTATCTATCTATCTATCTATCTATCTATCTGTCTATCTGTTTGTCTGTTGTTCTATCTATCGTTTTGTCAATCCATCTGTTATTCTATCTATCATCCCATTTTTCTATTGTAATGATTCTGATTATAAAAAAATATCAATACACATGAGTACACACAATATTTTGTTTGGCGATACTGTATCGATTCTCAAAAACGGAGTATCGATATATTATATATATATATATGGCATCATTTGGGCTAGCCGTGGCGAGGGCAGTAGGGTTTCAGTGTGGCGCAGCTGCAGCTTTCTCTCATTTTGGGGGCGTTTTGTGCAGTTGGGGCAGTGCTCGCGTCACGGTTTTGGAAATTCCATGCAGAACATAAATACAAGTTGAAAAACCTGTGAAATCCAAGTGGAAAGGTTTGACATCTGTACTTATTTTATTGTTTCACAATTTATATATATATATATATATATATATATAGAGAGAGAGAGAGAGAGAGAGAGAGAGAGAGAGAGAGAGATAGATATATATATAGATATTGATATAGATATAGATATGTAAAAAATGTATTTTATAAAAAAAGACCATATTATACATTTATCTAAAGGATCCTGCAAGCACTTTAATTCCCAACACCCCCACCCTTTACTCATACTGCACAAAAATTGGTTCAATAACCTTGAATGTTACAGGGACTGATTATTGCAAATGCAGATCCAAATGTGCTCTGGTTAAATATTTTTTATTTACTTATTGCTAAGGTTTGCATATGGTGGTGTGTTCTTACAACATATAGAACTACCAAATTTTGCTATAAGTTTGATTGTATCATATAATAGAATTGCTATTAATAGTGTTCACCGTCTGTTTGATTACATCTTTAATTGATTTTTCCATACATTTCTGCCATATGTACATAACCTGACAGTCACCACATAAGCGACTACTAAATATTGTAGAAACTTAATTTTCTGTAAAGTTGCTTTGCAACGATTTGTATTGTAAAAAGTGCTATACAAATAAACTTGAATTGAATTGTGTTCTTAATGACAGCTTTCCTAAAAATATATTCTATTCCTAAAATAAGAAATATCCCAATATATCGGCTTGCTGACAGTATCGCAATGTATCGCAACATATCGTATCGCAACCCCTGTATCGTATCGTATCGTATCGCCAGATTCTTGGCAATACACAGCCCTAATAGATAGATAGATAGACAGACAGATAGAATGACAGATTGACAGATAGATGGATAGAAAGATAGACAGACAGACAGACAGAGATAGATAGATAGATAGATAGATAGATAGATAGATAGATAGATAGATAGATAGATAGATAGATAGATAGATAGATAGATAGATAGATAGATAGATAGATAGATGATAGATAGATAGATAGATGATAGATGGATAGATAGATAAGATAGAATGACAGACAGGCGGACAGATAGATAGACAGACAGACAGACAGAGTAGAGAGAAGTACACACACCTGTTGATGATGTGCAGTCTTCAGTAGTTAGCAGCTCTCAGTTCAGTGTTAGATTCCCTATTCTCTGTTGGCCTTCCAGGCTCACTCTCTCTCCCCCATCACCTCTACCACAGCACAGTCAGAAGGACACAAAGACAAAAAAGAAAGTGAGAAACAGAGGGAGAGAGAGAGAGCAGGCCGAGGGATTGGAGTTCAGAAGCAATTAAAGCACCTCCATTTTGTGATTGAGTTTCCATTGTTAGGAAACCAAATCGCTCTCTCACAGAACCCCGGTCACCTGCTGAAAGTCAAGAGACACAAACACAGAGAGAGAACGGGCATTTCGCGAAAGCTCTGTCAATTGTTCAGCCGGAGGAGTGTGTTTTGCTACAGACAGGAATGAATGAAGTTTGATGGACGGTTTGCACAAACAGAGATGATTGAAGTACACTAGAGAAGCTGGCTTTATCTAAGGCTGATGATTTATTCAGTAAAGCCAGTGTAATGTGAGCGTGTAATCCAGGTCTCCACATGCTCTCAGGTTTCTGTATTCTATTCGGGAAACCCTAATGACTCTCTCCTGCCAAAGAACCGCTTAAAGCATCATGCCCATCACTGCTATTCAGGCATAAGATGCTGACAGTGAAAGTGAATCATTCACTGGCCCCACACAGACTCAATGGTTATTGCAATATATCCAATTAATTATTTATTTGGATATGCCTATAATAATATGGTAATTTTATTGATGTTTTGAAGTTATGTGCCAATCAAAATGTGAAACTCACGCTATGGAGCTCCAAAGCCTCAGGCCGTGGCGCTCAAGGCTCCAGGGCTTCTCAGGTGAATACTGTGCAAGGTTACAGTGAAAATGCACATACAGGGACACAAGTGAATTTCATTAATACACATGCAATTTCCATCCATTAATCAAAACTGCAGAGAACCAACAGCCCTGAAAATCTGGCATCAATTAATCCCAACCTCCTCTCCCACGACGCACATTGAGCTGTCAAAATTTCATGCTATTTTAATATGCCCGGATTCCAATTAATACATCACATGATGCTATCTACAACAAACACAATCACCACATGAGCAGCACATCAAGCTGCTAAAAACATCTCACTTGTTTCCAAGGAGTTAATGCATGCGGGGTAATAGAATATATTCACAATTTATTATTCACAAATGCATAACCAACTAATTCACATTCACACATTACTAACAAGTGCACATTTCAAATACCATTCACTGGGGCTTATTCACAAAATACTATTCACCAATCCAGAACATGAGTTATAAACAAACATTTCACATTTTGTAAACATTTAAAAATGTAGGAATTCATTATGAATAATCAATTAATGAATGAATTACAGTTCCATGAATGCATATTGACATTCAGATATACACAAACAAGTGATATTGTTATATGACTATTTAAAATAAAAATTATTCATATTAGCATTCTAATTTTACAGCTGTAATGTGAACTAAAATTAGTTTAGTGTTTTCATTTTAAGGTGAAATATTCCAATAGTAATTTTGTTAATTTAGTTTTTATTTAGTAATTTCATTGTTTTCAAATGAAATATTAAAGTAAATATTATTATTATTATTATTATTATTATTATTATTATTATTATTATTATTATTATTATTATCATTTTGATACATAATCACAAAAATTGGGGGAAATTAAGAAGCCTTACAACAAACCTGTAATTACTTTTTAAATCACAATCACTATTGTTTCCAGAGGGAAAAAAAAACAATAAAAAAAAAACAATTAAAATTTTTCAAGTACAATTAATTGTGCAGCCTACCAAAAAAATTAAATAAAATAAATAAATAAAATAAATAAATAAAATAGCGACATTAAACATACGTTGTGTCAGGCAGCATTTCTTCACATCACACTGGCATAATTTACAACAAAACTTAATGTGGTGCATTCATGATGCGGTTTCATCAAGACCAGTTCAACAATAAAAAGCATTACCTTCAATGACATTACAGTAATTTAAGTATTTGGAGAATGTGAGAATATAATCATTTTGGGAGTAGTCTGATCCCACAGCTCTGGAGAATAAACATCACTTATGTTAAAGAGAGCTTAGCCTTTTCTTTTAGCATGCACAAGATGTGCCTTAAAGCACAAACAGTCGAGGGAATGAACTGGGCAATATTCAGACTGGAGATCTGAATGCTATTCTAGAACACTAAATATTGCCTACAATACATATCAAGTAAACAGTCATTTGTTTTTTTGTAAATTGAATGAAATAAATTAAATGAATAAATAGAATGAAATTGATAATATGAAATTTTGAATTTTTATTATAAGTCATATATTAGTCATCACTTTTCACTTTTCTTTTGCAATGTTAGGTTTTATTTTTGTAAAAAAAAAAAAAAGTTGTCTTTGTTATTTCCACTAGCAATATATTGCGGTAAAAGCATGCAATAATTCAAATATTACTATACTATTTTGTCACATGAGCTCACTAACCACTCACATCCCAATAAAAACAGATTATTGAAAAGGAGAAAAAAAAGTAAGGATGAGGCTTGGGTTTAACTGATCTGAATGCAAGTTGGCATGTGATTTTAAGAAAGGATATACTAAGTGGACTAAGTGGTTGGAAAAGTCCAGCATATGTCAACAACACAAGTCTGTTGTTTCACCATAACAAGTTAAAAAAATTAAACATGAATTTAATCATTCATAACAGGATCATTAAGATGCACTTAGAAAAAGAAAAATAGAACACAACAATATGACACAGTGACCTTTTTGAGAGAATATACTGGTAGTAATTAGAAGATTAATTAAATGAATTAATTCAAAATTACTTCAAAAACACAAACTTGAAGTTGGAGTTATTCTTTGCATTTTAATCGTTCCTTATTGTCTCATTTACAATTTATAAGTACAATAAGTAAAATCTACTTAACTAAGTTAAGTAAAATTAGAAAAGGAAATGAGTAAATTAAATGTGTCCAGTTAGAGTTTGATGAACTATTTCCACTTAATAATATTAAGTTTATCCTGCAAAACTTAATTACATTTCACTCAGCCACAATTTCTAATCTTTCCTAAAACAAAATGGCACTAAAATGCCCATTAAAGCATGTGGTTTAAAGCATGTATGTAAGCAAGAAGTCAGCTTTTTATTTTTTTTAAGGTAATATGATGACTCAAGGTAGTTTCTAAGTAAATGAACACAGAAACCTCAATACTTGGCACATGATACACAAAGATGGTAACAATAAGTGAACAGTTTCTGAGTATGAATGGGTTATTTTGAGTAGAAAAATGTCACAAAACAGCAAGTTACTTAACCTAACAACAAAAACAACCATAAACAGTGTAAATACTTATCAAAAACCGCAACAAAATGAACCTTATTAATTATTCATGCCCAAGTGCATGATGGGAACAGCGGGATCATGACTTTGATATATATAAACAAGTCCAAGTAAAATATACTTATAAGCTAAAACTTTCAATTCTAAAAGCTTTAATTGAGTACTAATATTGAATTTACTGAACAAAATTATTTCATGTAGAAATTGCATTTGTTTTTCTGTATTATTTACTTCACCAAAAAAAATCTGTTTTATCAGTGTATAACCTAATATAGTTTTTAGCAAACTTTGATTTTATTTTTGCTAAAAAATATTTTTCATTTTAAGATTTAATCTTCTTTTCAAGTACATTGGGTAATATGCGGACCTGAGAACATTTGATGCATGAAAAAAAAATTGCACACTATGCAGTATACTAAAGAAATAGTAAGCCTAATACACCATTCCCAATATAGCCATGATGTGTCAAATGCAGAGCCAGTGACAAGTTCACAGACCAGCAGGGGGCGTACACTGTCATCCTCAGAGCTACACTGACAAAGCTTTTACTTAGTGAAACCATAAAACCTGTTATAGCTCCCATTAAAATAATACTACAACATAAAGCACTCACAGTTGACGTGTCCCATAAATTTTATTCTAACAGTTAAGATGCACATCAGAAACCAGTTCATAGGCGAGTCTCCAGTGTCATTTCTAGTCAGGGACACACGTGAGCGCTAGCAGCACTGTTGCTAGGCATTACCTCGGCTGGCACAGGTGCGCTTTCATACTGTAGGTATTATTTTTAGCCACACTGAAATCAAAGGAGAGACACTTTTCGCACACTCAAGGTCCCAAGCAGATTAAGTATGCCAGCCTGAATGTCAGTTTTAAACAAAGGTAATTGGAGAGCGGTGCAGTCGACCATGGCCATCCGCACAAGTGTGACTGCACTGTTCCATTCAGTTCAACAGATGAAATGTGAAATTAAAAGGTTTGCTTAAAAACTGTCTTTAAACATGCATGCAGAATCTGTAAACACTGAATGTGAATTTTTATTTTAACGAGGTTGATTTGAATAAAATAATTGGGGACAATGTCCACTAGTGTTTAATGAAATTTATAGAAGATTTCATTCTCTGACTGGATGAGCGACATGTCACGGTAATGGCTATAAATGCACATGTGTAAACGCACACTCTACATTAATAAGCGCAGTTGTGATATTGCTTGGCAACGGTTAGGCTACAGTTATATCTTGAGCAAAATAACTGTTTATTCTGATTATTATTCATGCATTTTATTATTTATTCCAAGACAAGCATTTCTATTATTACTGTACACGCAGGGACATTCACACCAATAACAATAACGACAGTGATTAGTATAATAATCGTACTAATTCTTAATCTTCAATGATTTTACTAGTTTTGTGAGAACAGGAGAGTCTTTTATATTTATGAATTTAGCAATGCATTTATCCTAAAGCGATTTACAATTAACAATAATTACACCAGTATCTATATATGCACAGTTAATCGGATTTCTAATCGCGATTACAATGGATGCCACAATTACGAAATCGTTAAAAGTGGTAATTAATCGTTCAAAGTCCACTTATGTTATTCTGCATGCTTAAGATATGTTTTTTCTACATCTTATCTTAAGGGGTTTTGTTGATATAATGCAGATTGATGTCTTTAACAAAATATCTGTTTAACAGCATATCTGTTAAGAAAATATATATATATATATATATATATATATATATATATATATATATATATATATATATATACACACACACACAGTATATACAGGGGTGGTTCTAGGGTGAGTGGAGATCCGGGGCTTAGCCCAGAAAAATCCATGTATGTGACTTTTTATTTTAACAAATCAGAAAGATTTACCTTGTTTAAAATATACAAAAACAATAAAAACAAAAACAAATGTAAAATGTTTTATTTAAAGTATTGAGGAAAATACATTTGTTTTTTGCAAACAAAAATTAACAATTGCAAAACAAATAAAACAGCGCGAAAGCAATGATTTTGCGATACATATTTTCCATGATCATATCTATTAATTTATTTGCAACGCTGCTTTTATTTTGTGTGTCAGTCTAGTTTGAGCTTGCGACACCATTTTTCCTTTGCGCTTCACTTTTCTGCACGTCACTCTTTGTGGCACTGTTTAAACGTGGGGGCGGACTCTATGGACGGGGGCGTGTACAACATGCCTCCATGGAAGTGACGTCATCGGCCCAAGACGCAGCTTACTTACTGATCCAGGTCCTGTCATGATGAGCAGAGACTTTCAAGAGGATCATTTATTTTTATTCAGTAGCATAATACATTCATGTTTTCGTTTTATTTGCTTTATTAACAAATGTGTATTAGCAGCGTTTGCTCAAGTTCAAGAAGTTGTTAACATGAACATCTGCTGTTTATTTCTCTGGATGTGCACACTTTTATAGCATTATGTGTATTGGGATCGCAAATCATCTGAGTCAGTTCGGGAGTTCGTAGCGGGATCGCAAATCATTTGAGTCAGTTCGGGAGTTCAGGAGCGGGATCGCGAATCATTTGAGTCAGTTCGGGAGTTCGTAGCGGGATCGCGAATCATTTGAGTCAGTTCGGGAGTTCGTAGCGGGATCGCGAATCATTTGAGTCAGTTCGGGAGTTCAGGAGCGGGATCGCGAATCATTTGAGTCAATTTGGGGATCGTGAATCATTTGAATCAGTTCGGGAGTTCGTAGCGGGATCGCGAATCACTTGAGTCAGTTCGGGGATCGCAAATCATTTGAAGCAGTTCGGGAGTTCGTAGCGGGATCGCGAATCATTTGAGTCATCTGACTCCAGTTTGGGAGTTGGAGCGGGATCGCGAATCATTTGAGTCAGTTCGGGAGTTCGTAGCGGGATCGCGAATCATTTGAGTCAGTTCGGGAGTTCAGGAGCGGGATCGCGAATCATTTGAGTCAGTTCGGGAGTTCGTAGCGGGATCGCGAATCATTTGAGTCAGTTCGGGAGTTCGTAGCGGGATCGCGAATCATTTGAGTCAGTTCGGGAGTTCAGGAGCGGGATCGCGAATCATTTGAGTCAATTTGGGGATCGTGAATCATTTGAATCAGTTCGGGAGTTCGTAGCGGGATCGCGAATCACTTGAGTCAGTTCGGGGATCGCAAATCATTTGAAGCAGTTCGGGAGTTCGTAGCGGGATCGCGAATCATTTGAGTCATCTGACTCCAGTTTGGGAGTTGGAGCGGGATCGCGAATCATTTGAGTCAGTTCGGGAGTTCGTAGCGGGATCGCGAATCATTTGAGTCAGTTTGAGGATCGTGAATCATTTGAATCAGTTTGGGGATCGCGAATCATTTGAATCAGTTATGGAGTTCGTAGCGGTTTCGCGAATCATTTGAATTAGTTTGGGGATCGCTAATCATTTGAATCAGTTCGGGAGTTCGTAGCGGTTTCGCGAATCATTTGAGTCAGTTTGGGGTTCGCAAATCATATGGACAGGCATTTTTAACTAATTTAGTAGCTAGTTATAATTACGTTTTCCACGCTTGTTTAGGTGTGAAATGTGAACTCGTATTTTTTGTTTTAATGATGTGCCTTTTAACAGTCTCAAGTATATTCAAAAACTAAACAAATTGTTCCTAAAAAGTGCATGCATCTAGGCTAATATAAATGATGAAGTCATACTAGTGCGCGTGTGCATTTTGAGTGTGTTCTTTCACTGCATTATTCGGTGTATTCAAATGCATTTATGAATGCATGTGAATGATCACAAAATTCAAGATATGAACTCTTTGTGCCAAAAGGGTTCTTTCTTGTCATTATAGAACCTTTTTAGCATAAAAGGTTCTTTGTAGTTGAGTAAAGAACCCTATGGTTCTATATAGAACCCCAATGATCCCTTTCTTCTAACAGTTTGTTGTCATAACTTATATAGATAGATAGATAGATAGATAGATAGATAGATAGATAGATAGATAGATAGATAGATAGATAGATAGATAGATAGATAGATAGATAGATAGATAGATAGATAGATAGATAGATAGATAGCTTCAAAACACCTTAGCAGCAGCACAACAAGGCAACCCTTCTAACATAATAGCAACTTCTTATGCAGCACTGTTTCCGTCTACAAATGCTATGTCACTGAAGAATAAAGACATATGGCCTCATTCATTCTGATAATCAAGCAGAGACGGTAATTTACAAAGTAAATGTCAATGTCTTTAAACCCTGACACCATTTGCATAATTCATGTCCAGTAGCCTTTTAAAACTCCAAACTCTTTGGCTCAAATTGAACACTTAAATATTTATGAAATAAATGTGTTCTTTTTGTACTTTAAAACATTAATCCTCAGTTAGATACTGCATTTAAAGAACTTGACATAAAGGGCAGTGCATTAAGTCCATTTGATGCTTCAGAGCTGTCAACAGCAGCGATTAAAAGGTTTAAAAGAGCATCACCTCAAAAGTAAACTGAGAAACCTCATGACCTTACATATAATAGGGCTGTCACATCATGTTATACATGAATCTGCGGTGTGACCTACAGTATAGAGCCACTGACTGCTGTTCTCACAATAATACAGCAATGTCAACATGACAGGAAAATTACATTAGATAGTATCACACATTCGGTCATAGTATAGCACGAGGCAGCAAGTACTGCAACAAATAACTTATTTTAGAACTATTTAGTTACAGTTTCTTTTCTTCTTTTTAAACTAATACTGGCTTGCTCTATTCTTTTTCTATTCTGTATGTTTTCTTTTTATTACACTTCCATTTGTGAGAGAAAAAACAATGTTTATATAACGTAAAATTCGCCCCTGATTGGAAAGGTTCAACAAGGTTCCAAGTAAAACAGGTACAAATATAGACTGGAGCTTTCATTAAACCAGCATCAGAAGTAACTGAATAATGTGTTTGTGTTCGGGGGTTATTATAGTATTTCATAGAATTGACTTCAACAATTATGCATAACAACTTTAAGTTAGAAAACCCTGAACAGATTTTACTGGAGTTTCACAACAAGTTATTCACCAAAGGTTTTCTTCTTAGGAAATATTTACACCATACAATTGTAGCTGGTCTGTCTTATAGTCCTCGTATATCTCTTGTTGAAATAAATCTGTTAAAATCACCAACTGTTATTGAAATATTCATCTCATGAGTTGCATTGCTATGTGCAGAGATAGAATCTTCAGTAGAATATTGTTGATGAAATATGTTTATGTGCTGTAAGTGCATTAAGATTATTCTGAAACATGACTTTATCTTCATTTTTTCACTTTTACATGAACATACAGTTTTTTTTATTTATATCTTTTTTTGGAAAAAATCTGATTTTTTTTTTTTTTTTAAATAAGTACGTCATGCCAATTTAACAGTAAATCTCCTGAAGATGCCAATGCCTTTTTTGAAACACTTACAATCAAAATCAATACAGCGAATATAATAATCTTACTTTAACTCAGATTGCAGCAAACCTAAATCAATGCTGTTAATGCATTTTCACATTCCCAGCACTTTCTTTCCATTCTCTCTTTCTGTTTATTGCCTCATATTTCCGTTAGACCTGTCAGATCTGTTTTGTGTCATCATCATTGCACATGGGAACTCAGCTCAACGCATATTTTAAGATGTAAATGCAAAGTGACTGATCACTTACTAGATCCTGGGGCTCGAGGTTAAGGGGTTACCAGGATAATACAGTGACTTTAGAATTATTTACACCAAGATTCAATTCATTTAAAACAGCAGGAGATCAGCTGTGTGTAACTGCATCATAGCTGCATCAATCACAATAATCAGCATAAAAGCTCCTGAGCACAGCAGATTAAAATGACTCATTACTGCGTGCCATTTATCTTCCAAATCTTTTGATAGCTGCTCTTCACACTAAATCCTACGCTGGGAATTTGAGTCAATTGTGGTATATTGTTTATGGATTAATCACATGGCACCTAAACCCCAAATCATTTGAATCATTTAATAGAAGGTGAATCAGATATAAATTCAAACATAAATGCCTGTCAATATGAGAATCATATATTACTTACCAAGAAATGTCATGATTTTTGTTGAACATCTTGGTTTAGGCAAACAGAGGGCTATGATAAACACAAGCATCTGTACTTGATATGCTCATCATTTCTATAAATATTTTGAATTAGATTATATTTTTTTAGGTTTTCTTTTTTTACTGTAATTTTATAGTTTATCGTAATTATTTTATTTTATAATTTTATTATTTTAAAACCTCTAGTTAAACAAAATGAAAATAAAACAATTTACTTCAGCAGTTAACTTAGCAATATACAGAATCTAGTTTGACTATGACCATATACGACAATTATTTTACTTGACATTAAACTGTTTATGGTTTTAATTTGACTTATTTTAGGTAACACGGATTTGAAAACCTCATCAAGTGATCATAACATAACCGGGCTTTGAACCACCAATAAATAAATAAAAATCACAATATTTGGTGCATTATGTTACTGGCATGGTGAAATGTACTTGAAAAAGAAAATAAAAAATTGTCTGTGCAATTCTATTAATCTGCCACTAGATGTCAGTATTTAACAACCACTAAAAATTATCACAAAAGTCGCATAGTCAGAAAGAAATAATATCACATCTTGATCAAAAGTTTGTCAAGTTATTCAAAATGTACACTGTTATAAAGAAACTTAATGAACACATAGCTACAGGCACTTATAGTTCATTGATAATGAATCTCTTTTATTTTTAAACGATGCATTATATTTTTATTACGTTTTAATGTTATATTATTTTATTTGTTTAATATATACTTTTTATTTTATTTTTATTTTAGATGCTTTCAGGAGTCATTCATCTTTATTATTTTTATTTATTTACTATGTGCATCAAGCTCAGTGGAAATATCAAACGGTACCATCACGAGAATCCTGTTGTTAAAAAGATTTAAACATTTATTTTACTAATTTATTTATATCTTGTTAAATGCATGAGTTTACCTTCCCAAACGGGTCAATTTCATAACGCCCTACAACACTGTATTTATGATCAATATCCTGCGCAATCCCATTTGAACAGCCTGCCACACACCCACGTGTTTTTATGAGGAACAATTAAATTGGCTGAGACCCAGGAGACAGAGCGGCCTGAGAAAACCATGAATCCCCTCGGAAGACACTTGTGTGGCTCTCTAGTGGCCGCTGGCTCACACTCAATCCTCACTGCAGCCACTTTACGAATCCAACTACGGGGAAGACCTGCTTCTTAATATTCAAGAGCAGAGCCGAGCCATTGGACGGTGACAATAGAACGTTAACGCTACCTACTTAATATTCATATATCAGGCGTTCTTCCATTGGAAGGTAGCTCAAGAGCGTCGGCACGACCTAATTAATATTCATGAGCTCAGCCTTTGCTGTAGTAGGATCAGTAGTTAGAGGGCTCGTCTGCACCATTGTTTCTTCTGTCAGAGGTGTAGCTGCGGCAGATGCCGGTTTTTTGACTGTAAAGCTAGCCGTAAAATCTGCGATGTGCGTATGATTTCATCTGGCGCGTACATTATATGATGAAAGAGGTGATTTAGCAGTATGAATGGTAAGTCGCACGTTTATTCTCTATGTCGGTTTTGAATGGACGCGATAACGGAGTGACGTGAACGCTCTCTGTTCCCATACATTCATAAAGCGCTTCTAAATGCGTCTTCCTCTCTATTACAGACTTCAGGAGTTAGATATCAATCAATATTATTATTATTTTTCCCTGGATTATGTGTAGCTAAGTGTTTGTTAATCAATTTGCAGAAATAATATTTTAATTGTTGTATTAATTCAGCTTTGAACTCGGCATTTATTAATTAGTTGTTCACAAACAGTGAAAATAATACTTATTATTATCAGATTTCACAGTTTTATATAAATAGATATAATTACTGACAGCTATTTTGTCCCAAAATTATCCGAAGATACATAAAAAATGCAATTCATGCAAAAAAACCTGAATGCACTTTTTCTGTGACGAACAATTACAATTTCTGTATTCTGTATTCACTTCCTATTTATTTATTTATGTGATTAATGTAATAATAAAGAGAGAAAAAAATATATCACTTTTTATTTTTTTTGTCATAATCACTTTAATAAGTAAGCAATTTTGTTTTAATATATCGTTAGATTATATAATATATACATTTTTGTAAGTAAACAACAAAAAGGTGTGAACTAACATGCAGGAAGCCATTTGTTGTCATATGGAGAAAAAAAGAAGCATAAAACAGGAAATGATAGATAGAGATAGAGAAGACCCCTGCAGACCCTCAGGACTGTCAGTCTATACAGTATATGTAACAATACCTGTGATTAAAATAATAAAAATAATAGATTAAGTAGGAAAGTGAACATCGGTGACTTCACTATGAGTGTGAAGCATATATATATATATATATATAGAGAGAGAGAGAGAGAGAGAGAGAGAGAGAGAGCATTTGCAGAAACAGATAATTAAAAAGAAAATATAATAATCATAAAAAAATCATGTTTTTTTTTTCATTGTGCATTCCAGTTATCTGTATTTGCAAATAAACTCATTGATGTGTGTGACCCCTCTCACAACCCTGTTGTCCTGCCACTGAAGGTCAGTGAAGCAGAGCTCCAGAGAGGAGGCAGGCTGCCATCACATCTCTCCCTGAGAATGTGCAGCTGTGTCAGGCAGTGCTCTGCTTTGCCCCCTCCCCTGGGAACACTCGCCCCAGTAATGAGGCAGCATTCAGAAAGGGTCCGTGTCGGCCCACTCTACTGCCAGGGCTGTAATGGCTGCTCTTACCCATTACTGAACAGAGAAAAAAATAATAATAAGCAAACAGAATGATGGCTTTAAAAATTGTTAGATTAAATACGGGTTGCAGTCATACGGAACTCTTTTTCCCTATACAACCGTAACATGGTTTTAATGTACAATTGTGGTTTTAATACACCTTATTTTATTTATTTTTCTACAGAATATTAGATCCTGTCCCATTCTGAATTCAAGGTAAGAGAACTGATTTATTTTATTTTGTGTGTGTGTGTGTGTGTGTGTACATCCATGCATCAGTAATATTACTGATGCTCATTTATGCATTTTGCAGAAGCTTTTATCCAAAGTGGTTTACAGGTTTCACTGGGAATCAAACCCAGTAACATAAAAGCTCCTGCATTGCTCATGCAAATTGGATATCAATACAATAATGTTGCTTGATTTTTATGAAAACAACCAGTTGTTCCGAGGTCTCTTTAGCTCGAGATTGATGATGCATTCATTGAATTCAGCTGATTTGATGCTTATAATGCCTCTGCTCAGATTAATAATTGATGAGGGTCATCAGTCATTTGTCTTTCTGGAGAAATGCCCTCAAGTCAACTTGAAGTCAGTCTGCAATCCATTTTAGCTCTTGTAATGTGACACATTTTAAGTGAAACAGGATACTGCAGGAAAAGTAAAGGTTGGGATTATTTAACACTATCCCCTGCAACATATTTGCTGATTAAAATCCCATAGCTACTAAAATTGGTTGCTGATTCCAAAAACAGTGTATGTTTCTCACAAAATATGATGTATTTCATAGCATTTTTGTTTTCAACAAACATTTATGATGTGAAGTATCTTGCCTGAAAATTTGCCAATAAGACATGGTTCCTGTCTTTCTTTGAGCCAGATTACGAGTATTTGTTCAGTTCTAAGTCAGTTCTCACATTTATGGATGATTCTGAAGACATTATGCCTCAGCATCATCAAATTAGGTAGCATAGACATTTTTGCAAATCAGCAGAGATTTGATTTTTGTGAATTGATTGGATTGTGAAATGGCTTTAAAGGCAGCTCTGATTCATTCTTCTGTCATATGTTAAATCTGCGGAATAAAATCACGTCTCTTAGACTGATTGTTCATCCGTTGAGTTTGTAGCTGGCTTGTAGTCTGCAGGGACACGCATGGCGCAACTGTGTGACAGTTTTACTAATTAAAGACGTAGCAATGTGAGCTGGAGAAGGTGTGATTGGGAAAAGAGTGGTCCGCAGAGGCCGAGCTGTATTCAGTATTAGAGAGAGAGAGAGAGAGAGAGAGACTGTGTGGGTCTAAATCTGCCACTGCAGCTTGTTATGAACTTCCTTTGTTGCAAATCTACCAGCTTCTTTTGACATCAGGAAGAGACCATCTGAGAATGGCAGCACAGCACAGCATGAGCAAACACATACACACACACACACACACACACACACACACACACACACACACACACACACACACACACACGTTGGGTTTCCATGTTTTAAAAGAGCATATAGGCATAATCATTGTATAGTGTACAAAGTGTATTTATATATTTGGAACAAAATGGCCACACAAGGTTAAAACAAATACTACTATCCTTGTGGGGAGGTTTGGTCCTCATAACATAAAGGAACAGCAGAACTACATTGTGTGTGTAGGTCATTGCAACGGCCTGCTTCACATCTGTTATGCTTTAAATAGACTAATTAGGGGGTTTGCTAAAGCAAGCATCATTATTAATATTGCTTATATTTGAAGTATTGCACATTTAGGAGTTATCAAATTTATGATTTATCCTTAATGCATGATAATACAGATCTTACACTGAAAGAGCAATCAGAGCCTAAAGACCAGATTATGTATAAATCTGAGCTAGCTACCACATAAAAATCTGCTAACAACTTTTCAGAAAAAGGCATGTGCATGGCAACCGCTCAGAAAACCACAACCGTGTGGCAATACCCTAGCAACACCAAGAACACCCTAACTGCATTCTCTCGTGAATGCGTGTACGGCGCGTGAATATTTTTCTTTAAAAAATCTGAAAGAGGAAAGTCATATACACCTAGAATGCATTGAGGGTGAGTAAAACATGGACTTGTTTCATTTTTGGGTGAACTAACACTTTAACTAGCTTAGCTTGTTTAATACCGTAGCTTGTTGGATAGTAAGTCATCTAACATGGCAATAAGCCTGTGTGTGAACTGATATTAGGCTAATATTTTAGCTCTACCTATGTGTTGGGTTTTGCTCAATATAAGTGCAGTGAGCTTGCTGCGTTTGAATATCTAAATTAGAGACGTCTTCAGTCCCAGACGAAACTTAAAATACTATGTGGAGGACACAAAATAATTGACTAATTATAATATGACGGCGTGGTGAACCTATGAACCAAACTCATATTTAAACATGGTCTCCATGATATGTATACATGCTGTGTACACATAAGTACAATTTAGCTGTATTAGTTGTGTCCCCTTAAAAAACTGCTCTGAAAATTTTATGTTTATTGTCCCACCTACTGTTAGATGAAATTTGCGCCCTTGTTCACAACTGCATTACAACGCGCTAACAATTGCAATTGGCAACAACCCAGAACATCCTAACAACTGCACATCAACTAGCGTGTAGCAACACCCTAACAACTGGATGACAATGCCCTAGCAACCACACAGAAGAGCCTAGTAATCGCATAGCAATGTGCTACAACTGCATGGAGATTCCCTGCACCCAGAACATCCTAACAACCACATAACGCCCTAACAACCTTGTAAAAATGTGCTAGCAACCGCCCAGAACACCTTAGCAACAATATTGCAATGATTTGGCAAAATAGTCTGTCATTTTTTTTTTTTTTTTTTTACTATAATTCCCATAGACTCACCTTATATAATACCTTTGGAATGAGGACATTTCTTCAGGGTTTGTTTTTTTTCCCTGGGAACATTTATATTGTATATATATATATATATATATATATATATATATTGTCTTATTGTATATAAAATCTTACACACTTTCATTTTCAGGGATATATATTTAATAATATCATGCACACCTATTTCAAGAAATAGTTCCTCCCAAAATAGAAATGCTGTCGTTACTCTCATACTGTCTTGCTGATCCTAAATTACATGAGATATTTGATAGAAAGTCTATGCTGCTCTTTTCCATGTAGCAAAAGTGGATGGCAATTTATACTGCAGTTAAAAACACAAAAGCAGCATAATAATTTCACAAAAGGTGAGGTTTTGTATATTCACTCAGTCTACATTTCAAAAAGAAATATTGTGACTGTGAATTTTAATGTGTTTGAAAGACAAAAACCTTCAAAAGGCATAGTAATACATGGTGATGTAATGATAAAATAATTCAAATAAAATGTAATATATTCATCGGCAGTTGATGAATGAACGTCTTAAAATTGAAATGATTTTGCTTTGTAAATCCAGTGGTCAAACACAGTGTTGCCCCAATTATAGGCACCTGACTGATGACTGGTCTTTGTATTAAAGTCCACAAAACTAGAAGGCTTTCTGAATGTATGTAAGCTGTAGGCTGTTTTCCAAATAAAAATTAAAAACATTGTGTGAATCATTTGTAATCAATAAAAAAAGTAACTTTAGTTTGATTACAAGCATTTTGAGATGTAGATCAATATAACTTTTTGGGAATCTACATATTCCACATTGCATTTAATCAGTTAATACACAAGACTACAGTATATACTGAATAGATAGATAGATAGATAGATAGATAGATAGATAGATAGATAGATAGATAGATAGATAGATAGATAGATAGATAGATAGATAGATAGATAGATAGATAGATAGATAGATAGATAGATAATCAGGAAGATCTCAGTGAATAGTGACTTACATTTTGGAGTTTCAAGGAAGCAAGAACATGATACAGCTTTCATGTACACCAGGCTGTGTGAATGTTGACAGTTTCCATGTCTTGAGTGAACTATTGCTTTAATCGCGACTCCTGCGCATTCAAACGCAGCGGAGCCGAGCACACAAGCCACCTCTCTTGCCTACACACCTTTAGATGTTTTCAGATCATGATCCAAGAGCTTCGGTGTTCACACCACTCCTGACTGCATCTGTTTATCCTTTCAAATCTTCCCCGTGGGAACATGATTTAATTACTCTATATGACACACTCAAAGGACACGGCAACATTTACAGAATGGATTTCCAGTCTGCTAGGAGAGGCTGATTAAGATGGGTCATTTGAATAACTAAATCTTCCATGCATGGCTCTAACCCATGCACAGATGGCAATGCTGCCAGAGCACCGGATCCCATCCATTAAAGATTCACAGGAGAGGTGGCGCGCCGTTTTCCCTGATAACAGCCTAGCGTTCTGTCTCTCTCCACATGACGTCTTCACACATGCACTTACATGCATGCAGCCAAATCAATTTGCTTCCCTTTAGTATAGGAATGGCTGAAAAGTGCATGTAAATGTGACCTGGCAATCTCTTTATGTGGACTTGTACAACAGCTTGTAAAAGGTCAGGGAAGCATCCTGCCCCAGTGGAAGAGGAAAACCAGCAGCCGGTGGACAGACAGAAGCGTCGTTTTGATCGATGAGCCCGCTTTGTACTATAACATGCATGCATGCCTTCAGGAAACGGACCGAAAAGGGAAGAAAAACAGAGAGCGGGAGAAAGAACGGCCTAATCTGTTTCTGATATACAGAGCAAATGCAATGAGGAGAAACAAAGCCATTTCCAGGCCGCTAGCTGCAGCAATATTGTGGTAGTGAAGTGAAACATACAGGGTGCTTCTGGGCTGTGTTTTTATAGGCACGGGTCCATGCTTATATTTAAGTCTCTGATATGGGAATTCCTTCAGATGCATTGTACATTACACTGCACCGCTAATGCAGGTCTGGGTCTGTTGAGCCAGTAGTTCAGATTTGTACTGACCCAGCAAACGGCTGATTTTAGCATCAGATTATTATGTGACAATCAATCAAAATAAATAAATAATAAATTGTATAATTTTAAATGGTAATTTTATAATGTATTCTAAAAGTGATAAATATATTTAAAAAAAATTATATTAAAAATTATAAAATACTAATATCCTTCTAGACAAATAAGCTTGATTGTTTATTGTTATGTATGTGTTATTGTAAAACATGGCATGTAATGTAATCTCATGGCAGAGAAATTAACCTTTTTTTTTTCTTTTTTTTAAAGCATGTTTTTAGTTTTATTGGTGCATACATTTAACTATTAACCTCATCACAAAAGCATATGCATGCACTGCATTAAGTGTCACATTTTTGTGCTTTTGTAAAATCACTGTAACATACAACTTCTCATTCATACTGAATTATCAGAGGTGAAGTGGTTGGCCATTGAGAATTGTTCATTTCACTGTTTCATTAGCTTGCGTATGGCATTCCTTTATACTGAGTAGCATATAAATATTCAAATAGTGCAGTCTGTCATTATAAATTAGAATCAGCCCATCTCAGTTTATTTAATAGTGCCGTCAGTTGAACGGAGATGTTTATTCAGTCAGTAGAAGCTTTTTGTTGGTGATAGAACGACTCTTAGAGATCAGTTAGAGATGAGCAGTGTTTGATGCTCCTCATCAGTCCGACTTTCTCATATGCCGAGATTTAGCCATGACCGGTTGCCATGACGCCTGTATGGAATGTTCAGTCTGTGTCTTGCCTATTATGAGTCTAAGAGAGAGAGTGCACTGCTTTTTTTTCTGAGCGAGCATCGTGCAATTACATGGCATAAAGAGCAAACAAACATGCACACAAATGAAATGATGGATAATATGCTGCCGTGACCCGCTGCTCTTCCATTTCCCGTGCAGCGAGTGATTTGATGCTTTCATACAGCGTGTTTGACTTCTGCGTGATGTGGCATGAGGGTTATTGATTGAGTAGCGTGAGGTGCGTGCATTTCACTGTCAGCTCTCAAACACCTCCATTAAACATCACTTCTTCCCTATGGATTTAAACAAACTCCTAACCCTAAACATTCAACTTTCTTGCTTTGTTTAAGGTATGGACATTACATGCCTTGTAAAATACCTTCTTTTGATCGAATTCTAAAGCAGCATCACTTGTATCTCTCTTAGAGAAGGCTATTCCTTAATACATTATGACAAGCTCTGTAAAAATAAAAAAGTGGCTGAAGCGAGAATAAAAAACAGTATTGTACTGTACAGCACATGCAAAGTACAGATATAAAATAGTTCAACTGAATTAAAAATGTATATAAAACATTAATTTTGTATTTGTTTTTTATAATTTTCTACTTCTTTTCAGTGGCATTAACTTAGCAACTTAGCTAACTTAGCAAATCAGCCAATATGCCTTAAAGTAAAATAATAAGTATATATATATATATATATATATATATATACACCCACACACTAGAGACACACATACACACTAGAGAAATGGAACAACAGAATGGTAAAAGAATAACTGACCTTGCGCAATGATGGGGAACACCCTAGAAACCATCTAGCAACAACACAACACACACATAGCAACACCCTGGAAACCACCCAGAACATCTAAACCTCTAATTATTTGTATTTCAGTGAGACCCTGTGGTAGCAGAGCTCATGTTTTATAAACAGGAAGTTATGGAGTCTCATCACCTCTTGATCGGCCAGACTTAATTACGGCTCTCTTAGTAATGTTATTGAAATTCAATAGAGCACCATCGAGGGCCATCATTATTAAAGGTGTGACTGTTTATCTCAGCGTCCTGAAGGCCATCACAGCGGATGGCACAACACAGACAGCTTTTGTTTTCAGGCATAAAAGAGATGCATTAATAAAACTTGTGCTGCCTTTTAATTTTCCTACTTGTCATTCAGAAGCAGTCTGGTCAGGTTTTATAGTACCTGCCCTAATTGCTATGTGCACAGCAGTGAAATAGGTTTGTTGTTATTATATCATCTGTAAATGTTAATCTAACAGCCATCATGCTGTCAGTATTTTGATGCTAATTCTAATGTAGAATGCAAAGATTTCATTTCTGTCACTTCTGTTTGCATTTAGAATTACGCAAATAGGAAAATAAAATGATTTGTGTTTTGAATGCACATAAGCAAAGCTTACTTAGATGTATACATCAGTTTCTAGTGATGTTTTTGGAGTAGGTTTTGTTGACAGAAAACAGAGCGCTTTCCATTCATTGTGAAGCACGCAGTACACCACTTAATTAAATCGCAGCCTTTTGTGGTTTAATAATCAATTTTAATTGTGCATCTCTAATTATCAGAGTGTGGAATTACTCAGTATGTCTGTTTGTACATGCAAAGAGTGAGAGAGAGAGAGGGAAAAGAGAGGAAAATTGATCCAGATGAAGCATAGATGCTTTGAAGTTTATGATGTGATGTAATCATTAATGTGATTTTCAAATGTATCATTTTTATATCAGTGCATTGACATGTTTTGCAAAACATGAAATGACACAGTCATTTTTGCTATGGTCCGTGACTGTCCGTTTACCTTTTCACACTGTATGTCTTTAAATCGACCTTTTTGTCATTGCATATATATATATATATATATATATATATATATATATATATATATATATGTGTGTGCGTGTGCGTGTGTGTGTGTGTGTGTGTATGTGTGTGTGTGTGTATATATATATATATATATATATATATATATATATATATATATATATATATATATATATATATATATAAAATACACACAGTATTTACATATTTTATACACACAGATAGATAGTTGATGATTAACTAACGCCCTAATGTCGCACAAAACTAACCTTTCATTAATTACGTTCTGAAAATTTTGATTATCATCCAGTGTGGACAAATATTTCATCACTCTGACTGATAAATGGATCTAGCAAATCTGTGCATAATACTGCTTTTTGTCTGCACCAATCACTATGGAAACCAAATTTAATATGACTGAAAAAAGCTGTACGCCAAGACAGTTGCCGTATGGTAATGTCTGCGCTAGTGACAACCAAGCTGCAACAGTCAGTCCATCAGATATGAATGACTAACATGCTAATTGGCGCAGTCTGCTGCAGCTGGACCGATGCGCCAGTGACATTAAAACTGGCAGATAATTTGTTAGAAATCATAATTAGCCATCAGTTGTTAGCAAAGAGAATATTACTGTCCTCACCGCATCACAGTTTATGATTTACTGTTGATGTTTAGGACAGATCCAGATTGCCGCTGTGCATCTGTGCACGTGAAGCACTTGGGTTGAGTGAGGATACATCATTCTTAGTCATTCTTCTAGAATAGCTGCTTCTTAAGGAGGATGTTCACTGTCTGCACTTACAGCAGCAGTGCTAGTACAGAGACTATGATGCAAACACAAAATCTCTAGATGTGCAGCAAAAAAAAAAAAAAGAAACGGAGTCAACAGGTCATATGACGTCAATCATGCATCACCAGTGTGACTCAGAACCTGATTAATGTTCAGTATACATCACCAGCAACAGTACTGCATCACTACTGCAGCTAGTACAGATCGCTTTCAAGTTTCACATCAATCCTTCCATATCTAATCGTTTGTTTGTCTTATTTAAAACAACCAATGTGCTGTACAATCAACTAATGGTAAAATAAACTAACAACAGTTAATAAAAACAATACCAACAGCTAAAAATAAAAAGTCACTGATAAGTGAGCAAATAAAACAAACATCACAGGAGAAAATGAGAGCAAAGTTTATACAAATCAGTTGAGCCAAAAGCTAACTTTAATAAATATAGTCTCAGTTTTTTTTTAAAGAGCCCAATGAAGGTGAAAGTCTAAAGATATAAAAGGCAAACCATTCCAACGCTTTGGGGCCACCACTGAAAATACCCGGTCACCACTCAATTTTAATCTTGCACTAGGGAGGTCTAAAATCATTTGGTTAGATGACCTTAGATTCCTTTGGGGTTTGTGTACATGTAAAATCAGTTAAATATAAGAGGATGCCAGATTATGGAAAACCTTGTTTTTAATTAACCAGACCCTGCAATGAACCTCGAACCTGTAACGAATCAGTGCTAAAATGTTATATGCTGGTGTTTATGAAAACCCATCAATAATCTAATAAATTAAAACTTATTGTAAGCTATTGGCTCACACCCGCATATAAAATATAAAGGTATGAATACTTTTTCAAAATTGCTAGATGACAGAAACGGGCTACCTAGATGTAATGTAATGTAATATCTACCTGTCTATCATCTATGCATCCATTGTTCTTTTCGTCCATTCGTCCGTCTATCTTTAATGAGGGAGGTGTGACAAAGTGGGGATCCAAAAGCAAGGCTTTAATAAGAGTGTAGTCAAACAGGCATGGTCAACAACAGCAAGCAAAGATGGCAGTGGCAAGGCAAAAGAGTAATCCAGAAAATCAGGCAATGGTCAGGGCAGGCAGCAAAACAATAATAAACGAGAAAACAATCCAGGAATTAAACACGAAGGCAAAGAAAGAAGAGAAACTAGAAAGTACAGAAGAGATATACAACATTTAACCACCAGTGAAGTCAGTGAAAGTGTGTGCTACTTTTAAAGTCCTTCTAATGTGAGACAGCTGTGAACTAATGATGAGATCTGATGAAGACAGGTGATTGCAATTGATGATGTGTCCAGGCAGAGGATTATGGGAAATGGAGTCCGGGGTGAGTGGTAAAGGGTACAGGACGAAGTGCCTTCTAACAGAGCTCATGTGCACTCCAGCTAGAGATTGGGATGCTATCATTCTATCTATCATTCTCTCTACATGTGTGTAATATCTATCTATCTATTATCTATCCATCCATCCATCTATTGTTCTAAGTATCATTCTATATAATGTCTTTAAATGTCTTTAAACATTAAACGTTTTTGAAACTTAGTTCAAACAAGCCGATATTTAAACTTTGCTTTTTAATAAAAGCAGGAATTAATTTCTTTGAATTTCAATTTTTTTTTTTAAATTCCCAATTAGAAATGTAATTCTGCATCCCTGTGTAACCCCTCTCTCCCGGGTCCTCTCTGACGCTCCTCGCACTCACCACGAGCGGGGCTCGAACCCAGGTCTCCGGCATGGAAGGCGGACACACTAACAAAGAGGCTAAATGGCTACAGCCACCAGCGTCTGTTGCTAGTGCGTTTCTTGAGATCGGGGAGTGAGGTTAACCTGCACAGCTCTACTCACTGGCCTCCGTTACATTCACCCCCCTAAACATCACTCCCATCCGGGTCACGGCACCAATGTAACCCCTCTCTCCCGGGTCCTCTCTGACGCTCCTCGCACTTGCCACGAGCGGGGCTCGAACCCAGGTCTCCGGCATGGAAGGCGGATGCACTAATAAGGAGGCTAAATGGCTACAGCCACTAGCGTCTGTCGCTAGTGTGTCTCTTGAGATCGGGGAGTGAGGTTTACCTGCACAGCACTACTCGCTGGCCTCCGTTACATTTACCCCCTTAATCCTCACTCCCATCCGGGTCACGGCACCAATGTAACCCCTCTCTCCCGGGTCCTCTCTGACGCTCCTCGCACTCGCTCGGAGCGAGGCACGTACCCGTGTCTCCGGCATGGGAGGCGGACACACTAACAAAGAGGCTAAATGGCTACAGCCACCAGCGTCTGTCGCTAGTGCGTCTCTTGAGATCGGGGAGTGAGGTCAACCTGCACAGCTCTACTCACTGGCCTCCGTTACATTTACCCCCTTAAACCTCACTCCCATCCGGGTCACGGCACCAATGTAACCCCTCTCTCCCAGGTCTTCTCTGACGCTCCTCGCACTCGCGAACCTGGGTCTCCAGCATGGGAGGAAGACACACTAACAAGGAGGATAAATGGCTACAGCCACAAGTGTCTGTCACTAGTGAGGTTAACCTGCACAGCACTACTCGCTGGCCTCCGTTACACCTGCATCAATTCAAATTGAACACAAAAATTGCCAGGAAGTTTTAGGTTCCCACAAGTCAGTAAGTATATCTAAAAAAAATAATACAGAAGAGTTAGACTTCAAAACAAAATCCACAATTAAACTTGTGGAACGCAATGAAACCCGGTGAGGGTTTCTCTCGCGGGATCATCCGGTGAGGTAATGCCTTGAAATGGTTGTGATGTCTGACAGAATCGGGTTGCAGTCAGCAAACTCCTCCGCCACTAGAAAGGGAACGTCATTAGATGCTCATCACAATAAATGCCACATCTCTATTCACACAGAGGACGCGACAGCAACCGCGCATCTGCCTAATATCCCAGATAAGAAACTGCTGCCGTTACGCTTCTAATTAACATCGAGCAGCTCCCCCATGAGTAAATCTTCCTCTGAGCACTTTTTTTTTTGTGGTAAACAATGAAGCGAGCTTGTTGATTATCAGCTGTCTGGAAACTCTTGACTGCTCGGGTTGTTCAGTTCGACTGCATTTCTCTGGCATGAATGAGGGGTTTAGTCATCTTTGGGTGACACACACACACTGTCTCAACCCACACAGACACCCGTCTAATTTTAGACTGCATGCACTCGGTCTGTGAGGTAGCTGCCAATCAGCGCTGGAGGCCTCCTTTAGAGATCTTACATGACAGATGCTGAATATTAGATACACGTGATACACTCGTGATAAGGTAGTTATTATCTTACCAATGGGAGTTTTTATCTTGCGCATCAAGTATGGACACTTTTCACAGACTGTAATGATGCTCTCTTGACCAACATAATCAATCTCTCTGTTTTTTAAGTTTTGGAATGTCAGAAACACTTTCATGGAATTTAGATTTTCTAAAGTAATATTCTTAGGAAAACTACTATTAAATGATAGTTATTGTAAAAATTGCATTATCATACACATATGTTTTATTTTTATTATCTAATTTAAATACATATATACATATTATCAGCTGACATTAAAAAGTTTGAATAGCCCTTCACCTTTCTAATTTTGCTTGGGATTTTCTTTTGAAGTGAGACGCAACAAATTGTTTATGTCTTTGTGCGTTATGAACGAGACAATTTCTTTTGTACCAGAAACATAAACAAGAGCTGCTTCAAAGATCTTCCCAGACATCACACTGAAGCACTTTACATATGAAAATACCAGACCAGAAGATCTATTGGAGAAAGTGAATGAATAATGAGAGCCTGTGTGTGTGTGTGTGTGTGTGTGTTTGAGGCTTGTGTAGACCCCCGACACTCTCAGCCTCCCAGCGCTTGTATTAAAGATGAAAGCCTCGCTTGCTTTGCGAGGTGCTGTGTGCATCGCTGTCTGTCAGAGAGCTCGGCTTCCTCCAACTTTTCCGTGGCATGGGGGAAATACAGACATAAATAAAATATAGTTTTATGAATAATTCAGGTGTGCATTGTGATTGACACGAGGGTGAAAGTACCTGATTATGCCACAGACGTGCGTGATTGGAATGAGCTCTCGAGCAGAGCAGATCAGCCGAGCTGCAAAGTTCAAACTCCTTCTCTTCATCTGTGTAAGATCGAATTACAGCCTGAGTGTGGAAATCAGACATTTCCAATCAGTTCCTTCCTTTCGCTCTTCTGCCATTTTCAGCGTGTGGAAAAAGTACTTATTGAATTTGGCCTGTCTAGACCGCTGGATCTCATCCTTTTGTAAGAACTGGACTCCCATCATTTTTCAGATCTTCAAGGATGAAGGTGCTTCGTGCGTTTCACTTCCCAGCAGCATCTTAAAACAAAATAGGGTTAGTGTGAGAAAGGATATTATGAAAAATCCTTACATAATAAATATGAATGATTAAATTCAACAATATTTATAA
The DNA here is from genome assembly GCF_023724105.1 of Carassius gibelio. NCBI lineage: Eukaryota > Metazoa > Chordata > Actinopteri > Cypriniformes > Cyprinidae > Carassius > Carassius gibelio. Next base: position 27,083,389 of record NC_068404.1, read on the forward strand.
ATTATGTATTTTAATATTGTTTTTAAATAATTTTAATGTAATATTTATATTGTATTTTAATTATAAATTATTTAAGAAATATCTTTATATTAACATATTTAAAATATTATATATATATATATATATATATATATATATATATATATATATATATATATATATATATAATCTTTTGGTTATAGCTTATATTATTTAACAATTTAATTTAAATATATCTTTAAATTTTAATTTTATAATTTTTTATTTATTTATCAATATAATATCAGTAATAAATAATACCAAAACAAAATTTTGATTTTAAAATAATTATGAACAGTATTTGTTTGTGTCCTTCAAAAACAAAAGCTTTGACTGAAAGTTACTATCTTTAGTAAAAATTTTAAGAAATATACACACAATTCATGAATAATCACTTAATTTTGTAAGTTATCACTACTGTGATATCTAATAAGAGTATACACTCTTGATTTTTACAGTTTATTTGTCCATTACAGGGTGGACATTTTAAGTCAGTCTGACTAATTACTTTACAATTATGAATACACTGAGACATTTGCAGATCTCATTACTGTATGCAAATGCATTAGTTATGCAACAGAACTATTGGAAAGAATCAATGCACACTACACCCAGAAATCGTGTATGTGAGATGTTTTTAACTTCAAAAGGTTAGGTCCTTTATCCATAATATTACTTTCTCCAGTGAAGAATACATTTTATCTGAATCAGGAGAGAAATATGCACAAATCAAAAGTCTTAAAAACAGTTCTACATTAATATGTTGTTGGATTTTGATGTGAGACGACAACAGGGGAAATACTTTTTTATTTTACTGTAGGAAGCGTTATTATGGATTTGTATTCAGTCAGAAGTGATGGTTTTACGTTAAAACGTCTTGATGATTGATTTGTTTCTTACAAACACGCAGCTTTTGGCTTTATAAGACATTAAGTGATGGATTGGAGTGGTGTGGATTACTTGTGGATTATTGTGATGTTTTGATCAGCTGTTTTGTAGACTTTCATTCTGACGGCACCCATTCACTGTAATAGATCCATTGGTGAGCGAGTGAGGCAATGCTACATTTCTCCAAATCTGTTCTGATGAAGAAACAAACCCATCTAAAGCTTGGATGGCCTATGGCTGAGTACATTTTTCTTTTTTGGGGGGTGAATTATTCCTTTAAAATGAGAACACATGGCTTATAGCAGTGGAATTTGGGCGAGTTTAACATAGAAAGCGGTGCTTTCAAACACAGATCCTGGATCAGATTCCATATGCCAGTCATTTGAGTTCACAGCTTCAGTTTGCACACAGCGACTGATGGAAGAACAGTGTGTTTTTTCCACTGCTGTTCTGGAGAAGATCAATGCGAGCTGCAGCAGTCAGCTCCGTGTGCTGGGTACTGAATAGCATCCAGATATGTCTTCCTTCTTTCATGTGTGTGTGTGTTAGAGAGAGTGTGTGTGTGTGTGTGTGTGTGTGTGTGTGTGTGTGTGTGTGTGTGTGTGTGTGTGTGTGTGTTGATGTCTACAGCCTCAGGCAACAGCAAGTTAACAAATGTACAAAGCGGGAATGAAGCCTCATTTCCATAAAGCACCCAATGTAGTAGAGCGACTATTTAAATGGGCTCCTTTGTTTCTAATTGTGTTCTGCTTTCTTACTTGTTCTGCAAAAAAATTAAAAACTCTCAAGTCCTGCACTTACGGTTTACTTAGTAAACCATCTTTTAATGAGAGCTGCTCAACCGAAATGATCTTCACACCACAACAGTAAAGATTTATTAGCTATCTGTGTATGTTTATTGGGATTGCACCTTTTGTAGGTCTCTGAATCACTGACTCTTCAGTGGAAATGGATCTAAAGACATAACAGAGCAATATTTAGTGCAGTAAAATAGGAAAATAGACTATAATTATCACAAGAGTGTAGTTTATGTCCCATTATATTGCGTATCAGTTGTGTTGTGTGTATAATTTTAAATATGCAGCAAATTTAGCATGCCGTAACAGCATATGTTAGGTTAGCTCAGTCCACGTGCAATGATACTGAATTGCTTTTGCCTCTCAAGCAGCTTACAATGAATCGTATTTCTAATGAAATTAATGTATGTCGATACAACCCCTCACCTTACTACAAGAGAGAATGTCATGTTTAAACAAATGTTAATAAATGTTAATAAATATATGACGCATGCAATGGCTAATTGAATTAGCTACTGGCAGTAAATAAATCCATTTACATTTATGCATTTAGCAGATGGTTTTATCAAAAGCAACTTACACTGCATTTAGGCTATATATATATATCAGTATGTAAAAAATTAAAATATTTAGCAATAAAAGAATATATATATATATATATATATATATATATATATATATATATATATATATATATATATATATATATATAAAATTAAATAACTTGCAACTATGAGTGCATTTCATAAAAACACGTCTAAAGGAAAAACATTTTATTATAAATTAAGCATTAATTCAAATATCATATTGAAATATTTGCAGTGACAAATAAACAAATTCAAATGAACTGTCTATGCATCAAAGAATACAGAAAAAATGGTTATAGTTATATTTTAAAATAAAACAGAAATCCATTCCTTTCTTTTCAATAATATTTAAAAAATATTACAGATTTTGCTATATTTTTGATCAAATAAATGCAACCGTGTTGAGTATATGAGACTTCTTGCAAAAATATTGAAAATCATTATATAATCCAAATGAAAGACTACACATATACAGTATTAATTTGTTTTTAAGATGAAATGTGACCAACATATTCTTGGTTTTAAGTGTCTAATTCTTATTTATGTTTATTCATTGTTTATAGCAAATTGCAGTCTCTAAAAACATTGCAAGATCTGTGATGAAAATTTCATTAGCCTTTTTTTTATTTAAATGGATCTCTTTGCATGGACAACAAGGCTTCCCTCAGGGGACACCGTGGTAAACCTCACTGTATAATTTGCATGCTTTGAGTAGGTCTGCTTTATGAATGCTTCCCGTGACCTTTTACAAACATATTCTTCTTCTTTTGGCATTTTCATGCTGTTATTCAGAGGCCTGTGACTCTTCCTAACACTGATGTGGAGTATGGAATATATCAAGTCTGCGTTTCTGTTTACTCGCACAGACACACAGCCGGGCCGCACACATCGGCAGAATGACATCATCCTCAGATATATAATTATACCAGGATACAGTTCCTGCAGATGAGACCTGGCGGCGCTCTCAAGGTTGCTCTTTATGGCTCGGCGTGACATGATTTATAAGGTTAAACACAGGCTTTGCCATGTTTTGGGGAAGCTACTGGCCCTTCTCATAATTTATAGTTAAACTAACAGTCAAGATACTCTTTTTAATAAAAGGCAAACACTAAGCTACTAACAAAATCAGAAGTATTTAGGCATAAAAACACTGAGAATGTCGATACTGTATAAACTGTGATACTAACTGGAAAACATCCTAAATGTATATTATGGAATTGTACGAACTGCAGGAATTAACGAAATATTTTGTTCACACTTTATTTTAAGGTCCAATTAACTATGCCCTGAATAAGCCCCTAATTTGGAGCTTATTAATAGTTAGTAATTAGTTGTTAAGTTTAGGTATTGGGTACATTATAAAAAAAATTATAAATAAAAACTGTGACATTTACGGTAACACACCGTCAGCTGTGGTTGCCAGAACTTCACCGTAAAAAAATACGGAAGCAACATTTTTGTTTTTACAGACTTAACTTAAATTCACAATAAAATACAGTATTTTATTAACTGATGTTTAATAAACAGTTAATATACCAACATAGTGAAGTACTATTATCTGTTTTGAACCATTGGACCACTGTAATGCACTGATAACCACAAAAACGGTGGTGATGAGAAACTCACGATGAACCATATATATATATATATATATATATATATATATATATATAGGTGCACACAGCGTCATTCACATAAACACTAAACCCCATCACGGTGACTTGGATACTGAAATAATGCAATAAACATTAATTTAACAACATTAGATGTAAGATAGGTTACCCCTACACAACTGATAAGAAAAAAAACATCAAATATGAATCACCATGCAAGAAATTCTGAGAGTGTCAGTTTATGGTTTGTTACTGTTATACTGTTAAATTGTACAATGACATTTTCTTTTTCACTTAAAAAAAAACCAAAAACTTTTTATCAATATTTTGCTGTAAAATTGCATTAAATGTAATTACATTTATTTACCGAATATAGTATGTAAACTTACTGGTAACCAGTTAACAGGTTTTTACCGTAGCATTTTTACAGTCTTTTACTGTTAAAATCACAGTAATTTTTTACAGTGTAGGATTAGGGATGTAGAAAATGGTCATGCAAAATATGTGCTTTATAATTACTAATAAACAGCCAATGTGTTAACAATAGGCATGCTATACTAAAGTGTTAACAATATTTTCAAAACAATGTATCTTTAATTTGAATTAGTGCAAAAAATACTACCATGACATTATACTGTAAATATACTAGTCAACATTTGATGTGGAGCAAAACCTTTCATCAAAGCTGTCCTAAAACCTAAATCCAAAATGTGTTTTTGTCTAAAGACAACTTTTGTGATCCACTTCAAATGTTGACAAATATATACATCGCTTCAGCTCACTTTGTTATTCTGCATGTGCCAATTAATTTCAGTTGACAAAAAATAAAACCATATACCATAGTGAGACATTACTTGTAAAAACGTAGCTTGATATAGGAGCTATTCTGTTTTAAAAACAGCTAATACTGAAAAACTGTAGTTAAATTTCTGTCATTACATCTGGCTAGATATGCACAGAAACTCTGGTGTGTTATAGTTGTTAATAAAAATGAACACCTTAAAAAATAATATTTGTTAACTGAAAAAAATAAATAAAATTAAATATGAAGAGATGGAAAACTTAAATGAGAAATTTTTCACTGATTAGTTGAATAAAATTAGTAAATAAATCATAATAAATAAATCTATTTAAACCTGAATACAAATATAAAAAACTAGGAGACATTACAAAAGCATATAAAAATGTTACTAAATAAGAAGAAAGACAAGAAACTCAACTTATGGTTTGCACATCTCAACTGCGTTGTTTTTCATGTTTTTATATTACGTTATTATATTTTCGCCCAGCTCTTTATATAGTTGAATGTATAAAATATGTCCAAATTTTCTGCATAAATACAGTATACTGGTGAAGAGTGATGTACTATAACAAATCTCAACTGCTTGATTGCTCGTATCTTCACAAAATGTAATCTATACTGTCATCCACCTCTAATCTGCTAAACGTGAATATGAGGCATGAAGATATTAAGATATTATAAACATTAAGATCATGGTTTTCTGTTAAGCTGCTTTCAACCAATGTCTATTGTGAAAAGCACTACACAAATAAATCTAAATCGATTAGACTAAACTCTAATAAGCATAAAACACATAATATTGAGTATAATACTTCATTATAATAAGTATATTTAACACAATTTCTATGCAATACAATAAAGTTACTTTAAAAGCAACTTTTTTCATATGTGTTTTGTCACTGTTTTACACATTTAGTTAAAAACAAGAGAAACAAAAATAAAATATGCATAAAATACACTAATGTTAAGTTGTTCTTCTAAATTTCATTCTAATCATTATTAGATATTTCTACTGCAAAAGAACAAAATATACTGATAACAGGATTTTTTGCAGTGCATTTTATGCTGTTTTAGTTAGTATGTATCAAATATGAGTCATCTTAGAGGGCTGCCTCATCATGCTGTCTAAAGCCCATCTATGATGCTATAGGGTGCCACCTACCTCTGTAGGCTGCCGACTGTGTTTTGGAACAGAGCCTTTGTGTTCATTCCTCGGCTCTTCCTCCCTCCCCCTCTGTAATTCCCTCCCTGTCTGCGCTCTTACATGCTCTTTCTGTCTCTGTCTCTCTCTCTGGCTCCAGTGAGACTGTGTGTTCACTGTACTTTGCGGTTGCCCTGGCTTTCCCTCTCGGCAGGCTGCAGTACGAGACCGAAAGAGAGAGACTCACTCGCCTGTCATGCACTGATCTGACCCCTTCTTCTGTGGACCAAACACCCCTCGACGTCTAGCAGCAAGACACCAAATTACTGCAACATAAAAGAGCAAATGCAGTTCATTGGAGTAAACATTGAAGGAATAGTTTAGATAAAAATGAATGTTCTTTTATTATTTACTCACTCTCATGTCGTCCCAAAATCCATTTGATGTTTTTTAGTGGAGCACTTAAGGTGAAGAACATTTATGCAGCTTTTTTTATTATTTGAATTGCAATATTGAGATATTTACAACTTGAATATATAAGGATTGCTCTCGACTAAGGATTTTTCTGGTTGACTAGTAGTCGTTCTTTTTAAGCATTAGTCGACTAATCACATGTTTATTAAGAAACCGTTTAAATCATTTTAATGAGACTTTAATTGCCTACATATCCTAATAAGCACTAAAGCACACGCATAAAGCTTGCCACATTGCAGAAGAAATTATTATGAATGTGTCGGGGGGGGGACCAGTAAGGAGAATATTTGTTTTCCATTTGAATTGATTTATTTGAAACTAAAGTATATATTTCACTCTCTATAGAGATATACACAGAGTTCTGTGTTAATGTTCAGAGACACCGAGACGGCAGAAAGTGCATCCTGTTTGCTATTATTTTTTTTAAACAGGTTGTTGTTATTGTGCACATAAATAAACTTAGAATCTTTACAGATTTGAAAGATGTGTTACTCTTATCTGTATGACCAAAAATGAGGGAGTATTTTAAGATCTGTCCTGCTGTGAGCTACTGTTCACACTCTTCACAGACACTTGAAAACTTGAAAAGCACACATTTCTCTAGGTTAACACTTGATTGAGCGGCCTTGCAAAGTTGCTAATACTTACATATTTCAGATGATAAGCCATATTTAAGAAGGATAAATGATAGGTGAGTGTTTGGATGTGCTGCCTAATGTCCTGTATTACCATAGACTAGCTGGTAACGATCTGTCCTTCACAGACTGCGTGACTTTTTTTTTCTTCTGCAACTAAGCGACTAATACAATTATTCGACTATTTTATATATATAGAAGGTCAGGTGAAAAAGTGGGATTTTTAATGTCATTTCTGGGGCGGGACATGTTAATATATGCCATATATATATATATATATATATATATATATATATATATATATATATATATATATATATATATATATATATATATATATACACACACACACACACACACACACACACACACACACACACACACAAACACACACATATATATATATATATATATATATATATCAATCTTTTTCAGCATACACACATGAATTGCCCACAAAGAGACAATCGACCGGAGTTAAAGGGGGGGTGAAATGCTCGTTTTCAGTCAATATCCTGTTAATCTTGAGTACCTATAGAGAAGTACTGCATCCTTCATATCTCCAAAAAGTCTTTAGTTTTATTATATTCATAAGAGAAAGATAGTCTGTAACGATTTTTCCCGGAAAAACACGACCGGCTGGAGGCATGACGTGTGGGCGGAGCAAAAGAATCACGAGCGCCAGTAGGCTTTAGCATTGAGAGCATGTGGAAGCTGTGACATTACCATGAGGGAAAAACCATCATCCTAAACAAACCATGGCTTACAGTCAGATTCAGCCGTTTATTTATGATCCAGAATCAGATCCCGAGGCTGAAACTGAATGAGAGCAGCAGCAGCAACGACTCGCTCCGAGCGGGGCTCGAACCCGAGTCTCTGGCATGGGAGGGGACGCACTAACAAGGAGGCAGAGATATTTGAAGCAGTTTTACTCACCGCCTGCGGTTCCAACATACGATCGTGACCCTTTTTCGTTGGGATTGCATCATCCTTAAGAAATAAACGATACGCAAATCCTTAGTCAAACTGGGCCTTGTTTGTAAAACAAGCATCTTCGAAATGCAGGGAACAAACAAAAACACTTGCACAACTCCGTTGATGCTCTGTAAAAATAAACTCCATCCACTGGTCCCTTAATGCTGTTTTTTTTTTTTTTGGTAATCTTTGCAGGGTTGTCTTGCCCTGGCAACCAAAAACACACTTCTTTTGTGACATTTCGCGACGCTCTCGCTCTGATCAGTGAAGTCTGTTGTGCTCTCATTGCTCTGCTATCTCCTCTTCCGGCAGAAGTGCCTCAGGACCCATATAAGGAAATTCCGCTCCATCTAACGTCACACAGAGCCATACTCGAAAAAAACTTTCCGAAACTTGTGACAAACCGGAAGGAGTATTTTGGGAACAAAAATACTCCTTCAAACGTACAACTTAATTTGTTAAACTTTGTCCATGTTTAGCATGGGAATCCAACTCTTTAACAGTGTAAAAAACTCAGTATGCATGAAATAGCATTTCACCCCCCCTTTAAGTAATTTTGATGTCATATTGACTTTTAATAAGCATCCAATTTCAGATGTACATAAAACAGTATTAACTTCTGTTGAATTCACACACCCTCTGGGTTTGATTATCGGCATGACTCACACAAGATCTTCCAGCCATCTGGAGAGCTGGGGGAAAAAGGCATACTGAACTGAACCGTATGACTCAGTGTGCTGATTTCCCAGACCTGAGGGCAGGCAGAGGTTAGTATGGGGCTAATTACAGACCACAGAACTACTAGCATCCTATAAAACATTCATTAGGGACGCCTAGACTACAGAACGAGGGTGTCGAGATTCAAAAGCCCTGCACTGACGAGAAAACTCAAAGGTTACGTCTTTGACAGGTTCAAGGCAGAGACGTGTTACTTTCTGACGTTCACTGTGTGAAGATACAAGTTGTTTTGAGCACCATCCACAGGCCTCTCAGTGACACACTTCTGGTTTTGTTCTTCGAGTTCAAACAGAGCCAAGAAACAACATTATCTGTAAAGCGCTCGTAAACTTTAATCACTGCCGCTGAGTCATCGCTTTGGGCACTGAATGAGTAGTTCATATGACGTATGTTTTATTCTCTCTCTCATTCTGTCAGTCAAGACTTGGCTTATTGTTCTTTCTTCAAAGTTTATCAGCAGTACTACCACCAGAAAACAGCGTGCTAAAAGCCATCCAGTTATTACAAAGCGCTTTTAAATTCCTCAGGCGGCAGAAATAATGACTTTTTTTTGGCTCCGGCCTTCCATTTTTCATGCCGCCGTCACAGTCAATGATTTGATTTGAAACCAGACTGCTCATTTGCATATGGCCTAAATATAGTCAGAGAACGTCTATGCAAACAAAGTGCAATATATTTACATTCTCGATATTTCTCATATGCATGAAATCACAAAATAGGACATGAATATAAGCGTTCGAGCAATGCAGTCACGGTCTGTTACAAAACCCAGTGAGCTGCTTTCTCCAAACCATCATGAGACCTCTACACACACAGCATTATACAAATGACTTATGTGCGTTATTAAATAGCATATGCAATAAAATGCACAAGATTTTGTTGTTTTATAATATGATAATTTGACGTTTGTGATGTCGATGACATAAATTTAAAATCAGACATTGTTGCAGATTTTGATTTTTTTCATATTTACTTTTTATCATATTTTATCATTTTTATTTATGATTTTATTTTATTTTAAATTGTAAGGTCTTAAGTTTCTACTTGTTTTAGAAAGCAGCAAGAAGAAATGTTAAGTATAAATACATTTAAAAAATATAAAATATTCAACTGAAAAACAAAAACAAGGGTTTTGCTAAAAAGTCCAATAAAGAAAGACTTTAAACAGATTGCATAATAAGACTTTCAATAGATTTCAATAGCTGATTATTAATAAATCAATATTTGTATCTACACTTCTCAGTATTGAATCAACTCTACCTATACATTTATAATCAACATTTCTTTCACCTTGTATACCATCCTGGATTTGTTCACTGGGGACAGGGAAATGCATTATGGGATTGACCTGTGCACCAAGAATACATGCTTAATCTTAAAAAGCAACATAATCATGCATTTCAGAACAGCATTCCCACTGTGAGGACTTAAAATGCTACCCACGTAGGCAGCTCAATAGGTTTTGGAACAGAGCCTCAGTGTGTGTGTGTGTGTGTGTGTGTGTGTCGACCACCAGTCATATGTTTTGCATCTTTACGTAATGGAGCTCCTGGTACGATATCCCATAAGAAAGAGAGCGAATGCAAATTAGATATGACTGTTATACAATAGGCAGCATTCCAAGATGGAGAGGAAACGAGAGGGAATAATTTGATTTTTCTGGTGAAATCAAGCACTGAGCCATTCACGGCTGTCTGTTCTGCTCTCTAATGGGTCACGGACCCGCAAGGCCATAGATTCGAGTCAGGATAAACATTTTAGAAGGAAGGAAATGAAGTATTCAATCATTTACAGTGGAGAAGCAGAACGCAAGAATGTGCTACTGTAATGCTGCGAATTTCTCAATGTCACAAAACGCTTTCAATGGTTCGTTTTCCACAAATCAGATGGTAACATAGAAGCTGTATGCTGTCTCTCAAGACATTTTCCAAAAGAAAACCTGCTCCAGGATAAATCCATCAGCGGCCAGAAACCCAGTCAGAGCGCCGATTTAAACCTTTATTAAATCCAAAACACACATTCAAGCGCTTTCCTCCTGAAGCCAGCTGCCTTTCCACTAAAACAGTTTAAACACACTATGAAATCTGTTATAGGTGGGATTAAGCACTTTAAAATGAGCGATCGGTGCTTAAATATTCTTTCTTTGAAGGATTTGTTGATTTAGATTCTTCTCATATCACATTAAGTCCAGCAAGTGGAAATACAGTACGATTAGCGGGAATTAGATAGGCTTAAAATGAATAATTACAGCAGGAATTAGGGCTTTCTGTTGCAGAGAGGTATTAGCTGTTTGCCACATTTTTAATTGCTGGACTTTACTTATTACTCGAGAGAGAGGCTCAGATTTAGCTTAATTACAGGAGGTCCGAATGCAAAGCTGTTTTGACACTGCATTTATTCCACCTCTAATAGCTGGATGACCACACTCTCTGTTTGTGTTTCTCTGTGCCGAGAGGAAGGATTTCCTGAAGCAAGAACTCTAATGCTGCTAACATTAACGATAGCTCCACAGCTCTACTCCCAGGAGCTTCCAGACTAATTTAGATGCACTCTTAACCCAAATTCCTGCTTTATTTACTGATCACGTGACGGGTCGGGTGAATTATATCACAATATTTTTCAGTCTGTTTGAGATATTCATGATATTTATGTGTATCCATGGAAATGATTCGTTCAGAAGAACCTTTTTCAATCAAAAAAGCCATTGTTCATAAATAGTCTTTAGATTCCAAGTGATTCGAGCAAGAAGTCAAATACGGGAAAATGAAATGTCATTCATTTGCACCAATAAAACAATAAATAATCATAAAAAACAAATTATCCTTATTAAATATTTTCATATATATGAAAAATGCCACATAAAGTAAGTCTTTGAACATTCTGTGATGGCACAAATAAATCACTGAATCAGATTTTTGAATCAATTCACTGAAATAATCAGAGAAATTAATCGAACAGCTCTAACACTGTTTTTGTGACTAAAGTTTAAATGAAAGAAGCCTTCAAATTTGTTTTTGAAAAGCATGAGACAAGAAAGGATCACAAACAAGTCAAAATTTAATGGCTGGATAAAAAACAACAAAAAACAATCATGATATTTTAAATCATTTTAATTAGTTCTGCTAAAATGATGTCATGAATATTGGAAAAAGTCAAACCTAAAATGGTCATTGCATTTTTTTCTAACTCTCTTTTTGTATTACTTTTGTGTTATATATTATTTATTGCACAAACTAACTAACAATATATCTTACATTAAATGTTTTTTTTTTTTTGAAATACAACAGAAAATAGTTAGAATAATAATTATTAATGTGGCTATGTTTGTTTGTGTATCATCATCCAGGGACTCAAATTCTTCATAAATGAAACCCACTTCATCTCATTTGATTATTCAAACAGATTGCTCTTATTCTAAAGTCTGATTGGTTGAGGAACATTTAAAACCGAATTCTGTAGTAATGCAGTGAATCATATTGTTGGCAGCCGTCGACAACTAGCATTATGCTTAACAAGCACCTACATTATTTCTCATATTAAGAAAATGTTGCACATTTCTAAAAAAAAACAGCCTTGCCCTCTAATAATCAGAAATATTTACATACCATTTAAAATTATGTTGTTCTTTTAAAATAAAATTTATCAAAAGTAACAGTAAAGACATTTTTAATGAAATGAAGAAATCTGCTTTTAACATTGACGATAAAAATAAATGTTTTATGTGCAGCAAATCATCATATTAGAATGATTTCTGAAGGATCGTCTGACACTGAAGACTGGAGGAATGATGCTGAAAATTCAGCTTTGCATCACACAAATTAATTTCATTTTACAACATATTCAATAATAAATCAGTTATTTAAAATTGTAATAATTTTTCACAATATTACTATTTTTATTGTTTTTTTAATTAAATAAATGCAGCCTTGTTGAGCAAAAGCGAACTTCAGAAACATGTCGTGTATACAGTACAGTACAGTAAATAGCAGCGGATGCATTTCTACCATCACACTGTATATCCAGCTCTGATGTTTAATGTGTTTGAATGCGAGACTGCCTGTGAGTCACACCCCCCGCCTGTAAAAGAGTATTTATGAAGCACAAGTGCAGCACAAGTTCATTAGCACAAATCCCATTGAGCCCAAGTGTGTGTGTGTTTGACTGTTTATATGAGTGTTTTTGGCTGCTTTCTGGTTGCCCTCATTCACCTCTACAGATTATGGTGCTGTGCCTGCTATCGACAGTCTCTCCGCTGTCTGTTTTCCCTCTCGCTCTCTCCCTCTCTCTCTCCCTCCCTCTCATGATGGTAAAAATATCTGCAGACAGCAGGAACACAGGCAGAGCTCTCTCTCTCTCTCTCTCTCTCTCTCTCTCTCTCTCCCACCCATGTGATCTCTCAGGCAGGCGTCGCTGTGCACAATCTCCAGCCCTCCGCCGGCTGCAGCTAATGAGTCTTTGTGTGGCTCGAGCGACTGAGAGCCAGTCTTCGGTCTGTTTTAGACCGGAGTGCATGCTAACAGCAGTGGAGACCGGTTTTACCTCTCTCGCCCCGGTCTCCTCTCTCTCTCCTCTCGAGTCCAAGTGCAATGGAGGGCCTTCATTCAGACCGTCTCATCTGGCTCTGAACGGTGTGAGGGAGGAGAGTAAAGCAGCAGCGGCGGACACAGGTTGGTGCATTTTGAAGTGATGCATGACTCGTGCACTGTGTTTCTGTTCTGATGCGTCACGCACGGCCTGATGGGAAATCTGAGGTCAGCTGCTGTTAGCGCTCGCTGCTGCTTTGACCTGCACTATATGAGATGTCAATAGGAATGTGTTAACCTGAAGAGATTTTCGTATTGTAACGTGGTAGATTTGTGTCCCAAACCAGTCAAGAAGAGAAACTTGTTGTTAAGGGGCTTTAAGTTAACTGTATATGTTTGCCAAGCAACTTTAAAACTTGCTTCATTAATGTATAATAAAAAATAAAGTTAATTAATGTGCATCATAGGTTTACATCACTACATTGTCTGTTTATTATATAAAAAATATATCAACTATTTATATATGTATATATATATATATATATATATATACATATATATATATATATATAGAGAGAGAGAGAGAGAGAGAGAGAGAGAGAGAGAGAGAGAGATGACTTGTTAGTTGTTCGAATAATCTTTTGGTCAGCTTCCATCAAGTTTCATATAAGAAGTGAAAATTATCAATTGAAATGTTAAAATGAAGCACCTTTTATTTGTAAAATGAAATATATAAATATAGATTATCCTAAAATACTTATTTCCATATTAAATTAAATATAGATTATCTTAAAATGGGTATTACCACATGATTTCTTACTAAATAAACTGTATATATATATATATATATATATATATATATATATATATATATATATATACATATATATTAAATATAGATTATCCTAAAATGTGTATTATCACATAGTTGTTTTAATGTAATTTATTTTATAGATTAAATATATTACAATCATGTGATAATATATATGTAAACTTTTTTTCCATAGATAAATTATTTAATATATATTATTATCCCAAAATATGCATTTCCACAAGGTTATAGATTATATTCCACAATCTAAAATCATACAATGTAAATCTTTATTTTACAGATTAAACATATTAAATATGAATTATGCCAAAATATGCATTAATACATGATTGAATTCATATAAAAGCCTTTTTTTATTTTATTACCACATTACTTTATTAGCATATAAACCTTTTTTAGAAATTCAATGTGTTAAATATGGATTATGCCAAATTACGTATTACTACAGGATTGCATTTTTACACAAATAATCTTTTTCTGTTGAATTTGAAGAAATTGTGATATAGCATGTGTCATATCGTGATAAAAGCTTGTGGTCATCCAGCCCAACCCACTATAGGTCTCCTCATAACACCCCAGAAGTATTGATGGCTGTAAGTTGTCAGTGCTGCATTGACAACGCTGAAGTACTGTACATGTGCATTTGTTCATGTGTGTGTCCGTATTGTACAGAGCTCCTCCGGGGAGTGGCTGTTTTTGTCTCTGCTGGCTTCTGCTGCAGGATTTTTACTTGTAACATGCTGCAAGTGTGCTGTGGAAAACTACAGCAGCTAAGAGAAGACAAAGAGAGAGAGAGGGAGAGAGAGAGAGAGAGAGAGCTAGAGATGTAGAGGAGAAATAACTAGTACAGCAGTCAGCTCCTGTTACCTCAGGTTAGCCGGAGATGTCATGCCGATTCATTGTGTCAAGAAATGGGAAAAGTTGCTCCTCTGGCTGTAGTCCCGGTCGTGAGTGTGGGATTTTTAAACATCGACCGCTTTGAAGCAGCAAGACGCATCTGCTGTGTAAAAATACAATACTAATGTCATAAAATGTTGCAGCTTTAGTGCAAACCCGAATCATATTCCTAAACGATTATTTTTTTACAGTCATTTCACCAGTGAATTCCCTCTGATTACAGATGTGGCATTGCATGAGCGTTTATTTTTGAATCTTGTGTATGTGTGTGTGTTGGGTTGATGCTCCACAAATGAAAAAAAAAAAGCAAAATGACTCTCAAATGTGAAATTCACTATTTGTGTGAGTGTGTTAGCGTCTCCATGGCAACTGCTTTGGGTATCGCAGAGCAGCGCGACATCCGCTGAGGACGGAAAATGCGAATGGATTTTCAACAAGGGGAACTAATTATGATGATTACGAGAAAATTGACTTACATTGTGTCTCCGAAACTAGAGGAGCCATTTCCAATTATTGCCAACCTCCCGCATCTCGCCGGACTGCTGCGGGATTCAAACGGGTCCGGGGCTTAGATCAAGGGAATATTTGGTGCTTTCAGGAACGATGTTTCTCCATGCAGTCCTTGAAAGCTTGGAAAGTCTGTAATGGGAAAAAAAATATAACCGTTAGCATTCTTATTCTTCTCAAAACCACTTTTTCTCTTTTCAAATCTAACTGAATCACACAATCACACAGTAATTTCAGGAATCATGTAGGAATCACGAACGGTGTTCACTATGTTCTTGACGCTGGTTAAAGGTTGTCTTGAGCAAAAGTCAAACTTGCATCTCTCTCTACAGTTGTGCACTAATCGATAACTTCAGTTAATTCAAAAGTGGCACCCGATACACAAATAGAAATCAGTCTAGAAGATTACTTTAAAATCCTTTTCCAAACTTTTAATAATTATTTTTTCAAAGTTGTAAATAAAACAAAGATTATTGGAGTACGTTTTACAAGAAAATATATTTTTTCAGTCTTTCTTCTTCAAAAGAACTCATGAGAAGTCATTGGTTAAATTTATTTTTTATTTTTACTATTAAGTTTTACTATTTTTTGTATTGTGTTTATGTTTACATATTTTGATAAGTTTATTGCAGTTTTAATGACTTATATATGTTAATTATATATATATATATATATATATATATATATATATATATATATATATATATAATTATGGTTATTTTATTTTATTTTATTTTAATAATTAAATAATTATCTTAATTTAAGGAAATTTTTATTTTATTTAGAATTTTTTTTTTTTGTTAACACCAAGACTATGAGTCTGATTCCCAGGTAAAACAAGAACTGATAAAATGTGTACCTCGTTCGAATGCACTATGTTGGTTTGGATAAAAGTGTAAATGTAAACTACCCCGGTAGGTAGATTATATTTGCCTGTTGGAATCAATAGATTTAAGATAATTACTGGGAAGCTGCCTTAAAGGTAACCTAGTGTCCTTGTAGTGCGTACTGTAGTACAATTTTGAGCTGGATCCGGACAAAATTGCTGGAGGTTGAGAGTAGGTGCTTTGAGTGTGTCTGTGGAGAACAGAGCCATGTTCTGTGCTTATGGGAGGGAGAGGGAGACACATTCCGCAGCGCTGCTGTGGTTTGGAGGCTCTCCAGCTGCTGTGTTCACCACACACACACACACACACACACACACACACACACACACACACACAGAAACAATAGGCCTCAGCTGAGACCCATGCAGCCTGCGGGCCGAGGTTAGTCTTGCCCAGGTTCAGCTGGGCCAGAACGAGCAGGAACAATGTTCGGTGTCATGCGAGATTCCATTCTGCTGCAGGATCCCTTGATGTATTTTATTAATGCATTATAGTCATATTTCATATATCATGTTAACTAAATCTAAAAATTACCCAATTCAACATCTCTTGTTGAAAGTATTACGGTTTTCGCAAACAACATTTAGCAGCACAACTTATTTAACAGATTATGATGATAATAAGAAATGTTTTTTGATCAGCAAATCAGCATATTAGTATGATTTCTGGAAGATCGTGTAACACTTAAGACTAGAGTCCGAGGCAAACAGCAAAATGCTCTCAGAACATTCTGGCAAAGGTTATGAACATGAAAGGTTTGCATGTTTCATGCATGTTTGAATAAATATGTCATGAAAACGTTTATCATCAACGTTTACATTTTTATATTTCATCAATCAACTACACTAGAAATATAGAGTAATTATATCATTAAAAAGAAGATATAAAACTGCTTTACATGCAAATTAAATGTATGCATTGTGATTAGTTACTCGATTATAAAATAATACAATTGTATTTTCGTTTTTTATTGTGTCAGTTTTGGTGTTTCTAATTTTAACAATATGTAGTTGTTGTGTTTATTATATATTATTTATTTTTTCACTTTTATTTATTAGGATTTTTTGAGGATGGGGCATCATGTAATCACCATCAGATTTTATATTTCCCCCACCTCCAAAATCTCAGTTGTTCATCAGCTCTGTCGACTCTCTCTCTCTCTCCAGACTCTGGCGCACTGCTTCCTCTGTTGTGTGAATGTGTGTGTGTCTCTTTTTTCCCCTCTTCTCATCGCTGGCTCAATTCAAGCTACAGAAATAAGCAGGAGACGAGAGGGAAAAGATACTGTCAGGATGTGCTGCTGCAGGTTTAGGGTGAAATCTGTGTGAAATCTGTCCAATCCAACAGGCTCAACACAACAGGAACAGGTTTATTACACGCCAGAGCAGAAAACGAGATTTTCACATTTTATAAAGACAATGAAAGTGGTGCTTACCTGTGCAAAACTCAGATTTGGTTCTTTTGGTTGCCAGATTGAGGACAAGAAAAAGGAATGAGTACAATTGATTGACAGCAGAGTTGGTTACCATCGATGGACTTGAACTTGAAAACTGCGGTTTAAATAAAATACCTTGTAATGTTTATCAATGTTTTATTTCATAGTGTAAATAGTAAAAAGTAAGCGATGATCGGTTCATGTGCCATTTGTGCCAACTGAAACGCTATGGCTATCTGTCACGAACGATGCATTAAAAAAAAAACATAAGCTGGTATTATTGTTTGAATTAAAAAAAAAAAGAGATAATATTTTAAAGCTGTGACTTTGATTCATAGACAAAGTAACCTGCTCTGTCTTGTGTGTCTTCCTTCTTTGATCTGCGATGTATTTGTGACTGTATGAGAACATGATGTGTGGAGTGAGAGCATGCATGGCTTGTCAAACATAGCAACAGTAACCAAGGGGGGCGGGTCTTTGCGAATGGTCAATTGACAATAGAAGGTGATGAGTCTTATACTGTAAGTTCTCTGCTCATAGAGCTTTTTAGGTGGATACCAAGACTTTTCGAGTCGGGTAGAATCTGCAATCTCTGACTCAGTTTGTTTGCTGGCTTCCATGGCTACAATAAGATGCATTTTCCACCAACTGGTAACCCAGGTAGTAAAAATCCTATTGGATAAACTGGCATTGGGCAGTATTTTTATACAGCACCTTGGATACTGCACTTCATTGTAAAAACAAGATTGATTTATTTTTTATTCTGTTCTTAAGATTCCACTTATTTTTACAACATCCTTCCGAACATGTCTTTCCAAGCAGCATTGAGCCTTTGAGTCTGATTTCATGTTATTTTCAGTCATACTGTGTCTTTGTACTTTGATTAATAAATTCCTGAAGCTGAGGTAACCGCTTTATGAGTGCAACTCTGAAAACTCATCGGTTTTCTTTCCTGAAGACACTCAATCAAACACAAACAAAATGGACTTCCTGGAAGGTTGAGGTAGAATTCAATTAGTATTTTTTTTTCTCTCTCTCTCTGCTTCCATCTGGGGTCCTGTGAGGCCTGGTGATCAATGGCAGTGAGGAGGAGGACAGGAAAGGAGAAGAGGATGTGTGCTCTAACGCTTATCACTAATTGAGTGCTTTGAGGACCGCAGCGAACAACATAAGCTTGATATACAGGTGCTGGTCATATGATTAGAATATCAAAAAGTTGATTTATTTCACTTATTCCATTTAAAAAATGAAACTTGTATATTATATTCATTCATTACACACAGACTGATTTATTTCAAATGTTTATTTCATTTAATTTTGATGATTATAACTGACAACTAAGGAAAATCCCAAACTAAGTATCTCAGAAAATTAGAATATAAATTAAGACCAATACAAAGAAAGCATTTTTAGAAATCTTGGCCAATTAAAAAATATGAACATGAAAAGTATGAGTATGTAAAGCACTCAATACTTTGGTTCTCCTTTTGCCTGAATTACTGCAGCAATGCGGCGTGGCATGGAGTCGATCAGTCTGTGGCACTGCTCAGGTGTTATGAGAGACCAGGTTGCTCTGATAGTGGCCTTCAGCTCTTCTGCATTCTTGGATCTGGCATATCGCATCTTCCTCTTCCCAATACCACATAGATTTTCTATGGGGTTAAGGTCAGGTGAGTTTGCTGGCCAATTAAGAACAGGGATACCATGGTCCTTGAACCAGGTACTGGTAGCTTTGTCACTGTGTGCAGGTGCCAAGTCCTGTTGGAAAATCTGCATCTCCATAAAGTTGGTCAGCAGCAGGAAGCATGAAGTGCTGTAAAACTTCCTGGTATTCGACTGTGTTGACCTTGGACATCAGAAAACACAGTGGACCAACACCAGCAGATGACATGGCACTGCAAACCATCACTGACTGTGGAAACTTTACACTGGACCTCAAGCAACGTGGATTGTGTGCCTCTTCTCTCTTCCTCCAGACTCTGGGACCCTGATATCAAAAGCTAATCCAAAATTTAATGTCATCAGAGAACATAACTGTGGACCACTCAGCAGCAGTCCAGTCCTTTTTGAAGTGAGACTCTTCTGACGCTGTCTGTTGTTCAAGTGTGGCTTGACAAGAAATGCGACAGCTGAAACTCATGTCTTGCATACGTCTGTGCATAGTGGTTCTTGAAGCACTGACTCCAGCTGCAGTCCACTCTTTGTGAATCTCCCCCACATTTTTGAATGGGTTTTGTTTCACAATCCTCTACAGAGTGCGGTTATCCCTATTGCTTGTACACTTTTTTCTACCACATCTTTTCCTTCCCTTCACCTCTCTATTAATGTCCTTGTGCAAGGTGTCAATGGTTGTCTTTTGGACAACTGTCAAGTCAGCAGTCTTCCCCATGATTGTGAAGCCTACAGAACTAGACTGAAAGAACATTTAAAGGCTTTGCAGCTGTTTTGAGTTAATCAGCTGATTAGAGAGTGGCACCAGGTGTCTTCAATATTGAACCTTTTCACAATATTCTAATTTTCTGAGATACTGAATTTGGGATTTTCCTTAGTTGTCAGTTATAATCATCAAAATTAAAAGAAATAAACATTTGAAATATATCAGTTTGTGTGCAATGAATGAACATAATATACAAGTTTCACTTTTTGAATGGAATTAATGAAATAAATAAACTTTTTGATGATATTCTACTTATATGACCAGCACCTGTAGAGCAACAACTTCTTCAGTGGCCTGGGTTCTGGAAGTATATTTTCCCCATTTATTTTCTCCATATCTCAAACCAGCTCTGAGACTAAATTACATTATAGAATTTTATTTGAAGCAAAAAGTGTGTGAAAACACCAAAAAGTCTTTAATGTGGGAATCTTCCAACTGTAGCATAGCAAATTATGGATTAAAGTCAGAAAGTTGACTTATATATATATAGGACAATATTTGGTCAAGATACAACGATTTCGGGAGACTTATTAAATCATTTGCATGGTTTATGGAAGTATAAAGTCACATATGGATGTGTAATGTTATAGTAACAGTGACTTGATTGGTTGGATTTTTTTCCAGTATTGTGAGTAAACAAAATTTTATGGAAATGTAGTCGAAATCACACTGACTGAATCATGTACCATCCGAATGCACTTATCACTGGAATAACACAATATGTCTTTGAAATGTCAAAAAATGAATGTGATTTTTACTTGTGCTCTCTCTCTGGCGCAGCCTGACGGCAGCCATGAGTGGAATTCTGAAGAGGAAGTTTGAGGAGGTGGAGGGGGCGTCGCCCTGCTCCTCACTGAGGGAGTCTGAGGAGGAGGAGATATCCAGCACTGAGAGCGGAGACAGCAGCGACAGCGTCAACCCTTCATCCTCATCATCAACACACGCACTGCAGCGGACAGGTGAGACTCGTATCAAACGCTGTAGGGTGAAATATCCAGAAAGCTGTGACAATTCAGCATTATTACAGATCAAATATTTCAATAAAAGAATAACAGGGTTTCTGCAGTATTGATGAAGAGAAATGGAAGACGAGAAAATTTAAGGACAAAATTAAATGAAACATAATAAATAAGTGAGACCACAAAACCATAGGGGTAACTTTTTCAAAATTTATACATCATCTGTAAGTAGAATAAATAAGCTTTCCATTTATGTATGGTTTTCTTAGGACAGGACAATATTTGGCCGAGATGTAATTATTTCTGAATCTGGAATCTGAGGGTGCAAAAAAATCAAAATATTGAGAAAATCGCCTTTAAGTTTTATAATTTTTTTTTTTTTTTTAATAATTATACCCCCAGGGCATCAAAGATGTAGGTGACTTTGTTTCTTCAGTAGAACACAAGCAAAAAAATGTAGCTTAAACTGTTGCATTCTGTCATATAATGTAAGTGATGGGAATCGCGGCTTTGAAAGTAAAAAAAAAAATATATATTAAACCCTGTGGCCCGTGATGATATATTGCTCTCAAAGCCATGATTCCCATTCACTTGCATTATATGACTGACAGACTGCAACGGTTTGAGTAAAAAATCTTCATTTGTGTTCTACTGAAGAAACAAAGTCAGCTACATCTTGGATGCCCTGGGGGTAAGCAGATAAACATCACATTTTCATTTTTGGGTGAACTATCCCTTTAAAGCACTGAATTATGGGTATATGAGAAACAAGATGGGAAATACCGTTCCCCAGGGAAAACGCTAGCTCGAAATTGGTAGCAGAAAAAAAAAAATGGCCCTTTGAAAGGAAAATTCATCACTGAGATTTGATATTGATCGTCATCATGCTTGTCTGAAAGGGGCTTGAGAGATATCCATCACCACAATAAACGTAAAACATCTGGCCTCATGCCGCTAACCGCTAAGAAGCTGAAGTACGCACAAGCCAGGATTTGACTTCACGATAAGCTGAAGAGCAGTTCACCTGAACAGCATCAGTCATCATTTCTAGAAAGATGCAGTATTTGGGAAGCTTTTTTGTCTGCAACTTCTAAAATAAATAGAGATTAATTAACGGCCAATAAAGCGAGAGGTTGATTTTGGAGGGCAGTTTTCGCATTCCTGACGCTCTTCAGCTCAATCACCTCTCTTTTGTGACGCTCATTCACTTTGATTCTGTCATTAAAAATAATTAGGAGTTTATGTGCACCAGATGTCTGTGGATGACCCACGGTGCAGCGAGTCCCAGAGGACGTCAGTTTCCTCCTTTAGAAAGCGCTACTCTTTCAGCACAGAGGTGATGTGAAATGCAGCTCATAATCGTAAATTACTGACATTCAGATCAACCTGCTGAGATGGATTCTTGGAATTATTTTCAGCTAAGTAAACATGACGAATAGCCAGTGACTGTTAGATGCAAACCCTGTGGTGTGATAATGATTGCCATATTCATATACCTGGGTATGCAGATGATATGCAACCCACTCAAAAGTTTAGGGTCAGTAAGATTTTTTTAATAATTTTGAAAGAACTTTCTTTAATGCTCATTAAGGCTCCATTTATTCAAGTAAAGGAAAAATAACAGTAAAAACAAGAATAATTTGTGAAATAATAAAAAAAATCATTATAGCTGTTTTCTATCTGAATATATTTTTTTAAATGTAATATATTCCTCTGATAATTACTCCAGTCTTCAGTTTCACGATACTTCAGAAATCATTCTAATATGCAGATTTGCTGCTCAAGAAACATTTCTGATTATTATCAAAGTTGTGCTGCTTTGTGAAAACCTTTTTTCTACTGAATATTTTGCACATAAACTGGAACCTATTTTAGGAATTTTTTTTTGCTTAAAGTTACTTGATAACAGTAATGAGAACCTAATGAGAATCACCACTGAGAATAACGAGAAGCAAAAAGAAACCAGTATTTTTCCAAACCAGCATCAATTTCTTCATGCAGAATAAATTGTATTATTTTTCTCATTTTATTTTAGGGGTGAAACTTCTGGAAGCTTACGTATATTTAAATATGACTTTATCTCACTATTCAGACTTTTTTCACACAGTTGTGAGTTTATATCTCTCACAATTCATCCACTTTTTTTTCAGAATTCTGAATTTACATCTCACAATTCAGAATTTTCAGAATTCCCATGTTTAAATCTTGAAATTCAGATTAAAAAATAAAGAACTAGGTAAATACTAGAAAAAAAGACAGTTTTTTTTTTTTTGGAGGTTCACCATTTCATGTACATGTCCAAAGACAAAAGGCATTTAAATAAGATACATCTCACTCACACCTAATTCTCCTTCCACACTGAGCCGCTGTACTTCGAAAGCTCTGTTTGCAGTGAACGGCTGTGCTGGAGTTCCTGAGTCAGACTGGGTTAAGCGCAGTGCACACATTCATGTGTGTGTGTGTGTGTGTGTAATGTATTCTGTTGGTGGTTCTGGGCGGGGGACCGGCAGCAGCAGATGGTTCTTATTTGTCCTGTTTGTGTCAGACATTAAGGGAACTGTGGGAGAGAGTATCAGGGAAACTCCACTCTTGTGGAGGCCAAAACTGGGGATATTTATACAGGGTATATTTACCATCCCCCTTTAAATAGCCAAACAATAGGAGCCGGTGGCATGCAGAGAAATGAAGGAGGCCACTAGAGGCGCACTGAGGAGGATATCTTACTAGTACAGCTGCATGACATGGCTTACAAAGAATATATTTCAACATTTATAGTAGTAAATACTAATAACTAAAGAATTCCATTTCAAATAAATGCTTTTTTTGTACATTTCCATTCATCAAAGAATCCTGAAAAATGTATCTATCTATCTGTCTATCTATCTATCTATCTATCTATCTATCTATCTATCTATCTATCTATCTATCTATCTATCTATCTACACACATTTTAAAGCAAGTAAAATGCCATGCTGAGGCAATGTTAATTAACTGTTAAATCAGAATGATTCTGAATAAATTAGATTAAATCTAAAAGAACAGATCTGTTGAAACACACTTCTGAACAATCTCAGCATCAAAGCTGCTACATACTGAATATGCCTTATTGTATATGCTACATACTGAATATGCCTTATTGTATATGCTACATACTGAATATGCCTTATTGTATGGTGCTAGCAATGTGAAGGTCATAGGTTAAAATCCCAGATAATGGATGAACTTATAAGGTAACCATGAAAGGAAAAGTCGCTTTAGATAAAAGCATCTACCAAATGCATTTACATGTAAATGCTAATTAATCATTGTGAAATTCACCATATCAGTACTTTTATGTAGTCAGTAAAATTCTAATATATTGTAAATATTTAATGCATCACTCAGCCCTATTACCCAGTCCAAGTATCGCTCCGATTAACTGTACTGTTACCGGAAAGATGCATATCAGTGTCCTTCAAATTGAATAACCGAACTGTAATTTTATTTACCTTTAATGTCTTTCTAGCGTCCTCGATACTGAAGAGGGAGAAGCGAATGAGGACGAGGAGGGTGCACTTTGAGAAGGTGACGGTGTATTACTTCAGCCGGAGGCAGGGATTCACCAGCGTGCCCAGTCAGGGTGGCAGTTCCCTGGGCATGTCTAACAGACACACCTGCGTGCGGCAGTACACACTGGGAGAGTTCGCCATGGAGCAGGAGAGGATCCACAGAGACATGCTCCGAGATCACCTGAAAGAGGAGAAACTCAACTCTATTCGGCTGCGGGTAAGCAAACGATTCTTTTTTCACGCATATAATGCTGTGCAAATGTCTTTAAAATTTCACCTTTCATATGGTCCTCAGTTGACGAAGAACGGCTCGGTGGAGTCCGAGGAGGCCAATGCTCTCACGCTGGATGACATCTCTGATGATGACCTGGATATTGATAACACAGAGGTGGATGAATACTTTTTCCTTCAGCCATTGACCACTAAGAAGCGGCGCGCTCTGCTGCGTTCATCCGGCGTCAAGAAGCTCGATGTGGAGGAGAAACATGAGCTACGGGCCATCAGGGTGTCCAGGGAAGACTGTGGCTGCGACTGCAGACTCTTCTGTGACCCAGAGACCTGCACATGCAGCCTCGCTGGCATCAAGTGTCAGGTATGATCAGCAAACACACACATTGCACACAAAACATGATGTCATTGCAGAGGAATTCTAGAGTTAATTATTTATATAATAATTCATAATTTAATAACAAAATATTCAGGCTGGTCTCACAAACATAAACCACTTTTCACCTTAAAACAGCAATAATGATGATAAATTTAATGTGCGTATTACTTTTATGTTACAATAATTTTTAGCACCATTAAAATAATGCACTGTAATTTACATTTTTATTATGTAAATAATTGTATATTTACTACTAATGTTCAGATCAGGTTTTTATTGAATATATTGTAGTGTTTTGCAATATTTTATAATTTTTTTTTATTGTATTATGCCATCATTTAGCTGTCAGATTTGTATTAACGTACCAACATTTTACTTTTTCATTTTAAAAATAATGTATTTTTCAGTCTTTTAAAATATGTTTTAAACAGTATGAATGAAATGCAGTACATCAAATATGACCACGATGTCTAAATATTTTACATTGTAAATGTTCTATATTAGATTCTTTTTATATTAGCAATTATTATTTTACATTTTTTTAGTTTGAAAAATTTATACATAATTCTATTTTTTTAAATCCAAGACTTCATTTGCATTTATGTTATATAATTTATGGAATTAAATAAATAAATCACATGACACTAATGACACTTGTGTTAAAATGTGCTTAACTGTCATGATTATAATGCAAAAAAAAATTTATTGGTCCGAAAATTAGTCTTTATTGAGCATTTTTTTATTATTTTGAGGTGAAGTAACATGTTTGTCACATGTTGTATAAGACTCATCCAGTTGCTAGAACCACATCAGGAGCTGATTTGCATTCCTCAAGAGAGCCCTCCTTTGCCGTACTGTAGTAAAACAAACCCTGTCACGGAAATTTAACATGGCGGACTAACAAGCATAAATTATTACGATGTCCAGAGATAAAGTTTAACGGAGGTATGCCCGGATAGAACCGATTAGATCTTACTGATACAGCTGGTTAAATTTTACTCAGTGCATCAATGTCTTCAAAAGAATGAGGAGCTTTATTTAGACCACTCCTGCTGTGTGTAATTCAAACCATCCTAAACTGACCTGTGCTCAAGTGTTCTTGGATGTCCACAGGTGGACCGTATGTCGTTCCCGTGCGGCTGCACAAAAGAGGGCTGCAGCAACGCGGCCGGCAGGATCGAGTTTAACCCCATACGAGTTCGGACTCACTTCCTGCACACCATCATGAAGCTGGAACTCGAGAAGAGCCGCGAGCAGCAGCAGAATTCCGGTATCGTCGGGCCAACAGGCAATGGTTTTCACGGCAACCCGAACGGTCACTGCAGCCCAATGGCTACGGGCCAGCATGCGCTGGAATACGCGATCCCGGATACAGTCCCGCAGACCACCATCATGCATCTGCAGGCCGCCGACGACATGGACGACGCCTTGGAGGAGGAGGAGGAGGAGGAGGAAGAAGAAGAAGATGACGAGGATGAGGAAGAGGAAGATGAGGAAGATGAAGAAGACGATGAGGACGAAGATGAGAGTAGCAGTCTGTGCAGTCTATCCGATTCCAGCACGCAGAGTTTAGCGAACAGCGACTCTGAGGAGGAAGACGACAATGAGGATGACGACAAAACGGAGGAGTTTGACACAGGATTGGCCAATAGTGAAGTGGCTCCGCCCCCATCTGTGATGCGTTACTCTGAGAATACAATCGCGTCTGACAACCAAACTAATGGAAACTCCTACTTCATCAATTCTACTGCGGAGTACTATCAAATGCAAAATGCTACTCCGCCCACACTTTTAGCCTCCGCCAACCAATCTAGTGAGCCCTACATAGGGGACACTGCGTCTTATCAAGACAGGGTTAATGACTCCAGTAGGGTCATGTCTCAGGGTCCTTACAATGTGACCCCTGACCAATACACGGACTACTCCCAGCAGCCCGAACAGCCATATGCCAATCACCACTTGGCTGTGATTGGCTGTTGCACATCGGAGCCAGATAAAAGCGTCCAATCCAAAGGGACCTTCCTCAGCCAATCAGGAGAGCAGAGCCAGATGGAATTCCAAAACTATCTGAACAACAATACACAGGATATGAGTTACAACGCCAACGGGAGCTGTTTCGTAGCTGAACAGCCAAAGGAGATGTCTCACAACCTGCCCGAAGTTTCGCTAGCGGACAACGCAAAAGGACCTGCTTTACTAGATGCTTTCGCTGAGCCCACTCCAGTTTAGATTCAGAAAGCGGAGCGAGAGTATAAAAGAAACCTTCGATCCTGCGAAATCAACATTTCGTTTTCCTGTTTATCGTTTGGCGGATCCAAAAATATGTATTTTTACTGAACTTTGCAAAGAACAAAAAGATTTAAACTGCAAAATCAGAGCGTATAAGCTTTAGGTTGGAAACACTTTACGCAAGTACGTTAACGCAAGCGCTTCTAGCTACGCAAGCTTGATTTTAATAATGAAATTGGTCTTATTTACTAATAATTGTGTGAAATATTTAGCATTTGTACGTACTTCAGAGCTGCCTGTGTGTCTATATATATGTTCTCAACCTCAATTTAGTAATTTGCATAAAACACACCCAAGCCATCACCATATAAGGGTATTTTTCGCACAACCTTTTTTATTTTCAGCATTCTTTTATCGCTTTCAGCCAGGGCCATCCATAACGGGGAGAAAGGTGGTGACAATTCATCTTAACATGATTATAAAACGTTTAACTTAATCTTAACTGATATAATGCCACCATTATTTGATTTCTTCATACTTGTGGTTTCAGTTGCTCCAAGTTTTTTTCCGTACATTTACATTAAATTTTAGTACTGAAGTTATTGATTTCAAGCACAAATTCATGCGTACAAGAGCAATGTGATTAATGAGACCCATTGTTTTTGAATCTAAAGGCATAAGTAGGTGTTATAGCGCCCCCTTGAAGTTTATTACCACTAGACCAAGAACTTAAAGGGACAGAACACCTAAAAATGAAACACTGTCACGATTTACTCACCCTTATGTCATTCCAAACTTGTTTTGGATCGCAAAAGATGATATTTAATAAAATATATATTTTTTGTCCATAAAATGAAGGTAAATGGGGTCCAATATTATTAGGAGTCCAAAGTTGTTCACACTAGCTTCTGGCAGTGCTCTGCAGAAGTAGGAAAGTTTGGAAAGACATGAAGGTGAATAAATGACAGAATTGTAATTTTTTGGGTGAACTTCAGGTCCACACTTGCAAAACGGTGGCCAAGCGTTTACGTACTGGCATAAAGTATATTCCTGGCCTTAGGCTCATGCAATGTTTCTTGTAATTTCAAAAGTTCTAGTTTTGAGCAGAAATGTGGATAGAACTTTTCTATGTGTCTTGTGTCAGTGGTGCAAAAAAAAAAAAAAAAAACCTTGGAAAAACATATTGTTGCTGTTCGTATTCTGAAGTAAGTGTATATCTAAAAGTTTGATAAAAGCATGTTTTTTTTTTTTTTTTTAGCTTTCATCGCTGGTTTATGGTTTTGTAAGAGTTCGATGTACTGTAAAAGAGAAAATAATACTGTTGCGTTTTCGTACACATACTTCATGCTTTAAAGTGTTGGTGAAAGCATGAAAACGGCTCTTAAAATGTGTGCTGTTCATTTGCCTTTGCTTACAAAACCAAAACCATGATATTTAAGTTGTGAACACAATACATTTCCTCAACATAATTGCACTTTTCCATTGGCTGATATTATACAGAACCGCAACCAATTGTTACCTGAGCACTAAAGGGGGCGGGGCTATCTGGTACCGTGCCATGACTATGGCTGTGTTCGGAATTGAATACTTGCTTACTACTTACTGCGTAGTATATTATCTGTGTACTATGGAAGCTTGTTTCCACCACAGATTAAAAAAAAAATGTAATTGCATTTTATATCTCAATTTTATTTTATTTTTTTGCATATAATACTGAAGTTATCTCACAGTGATGACTTCTTTATTTCTCAGGACTGTGAGATATATATGTCAGCGCTGTTAGCCTTGTGATCAGTCCCAATATGCTTATTGTAAAATCTAAACTATTTTATCACAAAATAAAAGGAAAGAAAATGGCAAATATTATATATATATATATATATATATATATATATATATATATATATATATATATATATATATATATATATATATATATATATATATATATATACAAGAATTGTGAGATATAAACTTAGAATTCTGACTAAATTCACAATTCCGAATTTACATCTTGCATTCTGAATTGTAAGATATAAAGTGGTAGTTACCTTTTATTTTTATCTTGTGCCAGAAACAAGCTTTCTTATTATACTATCAATTATTTTAAAATAATAATAAAAAAAGGACTTTTAGAAAACAAACTGGAAAAACAAAATTGTCCCATTATATTACTTTTATGAAGCGCACTAAATTTTTGGATACAGTATGGTGTGCAGTACATACTGCATTTATATAATAGTATGCTAGCACGCTATTCTGAACACAGCCCTAAAGGATGTTTTTATAACATATCTCCGAGTTTTTAGTGGAGACATGAAGGATGATTTTTCCATGACACTAACAAAAAAAAAAAATATATATATATATATATATATATATATATATATTGTATCTGCATTTGTTTAAAATGGCAGATAGTAGACAGAAGGTAGTGAGATAACAGATTTAACTTTTTAAACAATATTACCATAATGAAAATGATCAGACTCTTTATCTTATGAAACTCTGAGATACTTAAGTCTTAAATTACCTTTGGGATAATACAGGGATTTCTGATGAAAATGCACTTTGAAATGCATCAAGTTACTGCGAACGAAGCATTCCGTTTCTGTCAGGCGAAGATGATTTTTAAAAGTGTTTAAATTACTAAGTCTAGAATACAAATTTACTCACATTAGATTTGTACAAGGTAATACTTTACATTTATTGCATAAATGAATGCATTGAATGGAAGGAGGCCAGGAAGGTGATTTTTCTCAATTTATAGTGATAAATGTTTTATGGCATGAAGTGAAAATATTCTCTCCTTTACTTAGCTTATGATTTTGAGAGGAAAAAAAGAGAATATTTTTTGTCATGGTTAATTAATTAACAAATCAGCATTGACTGAATAAATAATTCTGAAGAGTAATTTGTTACGTGCAATAGTTTACAGTGTGATAATGCCACACATGAAAGCTAATGTTCATTGAAAAGAGTGAATTTATTTCACATCAGATTTCCTCCCATGTTAAAGGGAAAGTTCACTCAAAAATAAACATTCTGTCATTATGTACTCACCCTCATCCTGGTCATTCCGAACTCGAACACTGTTATTTTGTCTCCTAAGAAGAGAGAATTTTTAAAATAATCTTTATGCTATGACATGAGGGTGTTTAAATAATCACAGAATAATCATTTTTGTGTGAAATATTACCTTAAAGCACTGACGAGTTGAGATGAAGCTGTTTTTGACGCACAAACCTTATGATGCATCTGTCCGTTTGTTTATCCTCTTGATGAAAGAGAGTCATTGTCCAATGGAGAATGTCCCTCAGTAAGCTCAAGACAGGACAATCAAATGCCTTTCATGTCATCAACACAGTAGCGTGACCTCGTGGGGCGTTAAAGAAATAACCAGATCCTTAAAGGTGAAGTGTGTTGCTTAAAACTTGTATCCCAGCTTTAGCATGCAGAACTAGAAGTAGGACCTTTAACCTCACACATGAAACAACTCTTTATGCTACGAACATGAAATATACCTCATAATGTTTTGCTTTGAGTGGTGTCCGATTAGTTTTCTGTATGGAAACTCATTTTCGGCACATGATATTGACATACATTTCAAAAATATAAAATCTTTGAAATAAATAAGGTATAAAAATGTCATAATTTTTATTAAAAAACTTTTAGAAACTTATCAAAATTATGACACAGTCAAAATTAGATGTAATTATGATGCAATTATGACTACAAGTGATAATTTTGACTTTTTCACATTCCCCTTTTGACATCATAATTGCCAACTTTTTATAATAATTATGACTTTTTATCGTCAAATTCAAACAGTTTATCTCATAATTTTTTACTTCTTGTCAATTTTGTCTTTGGCAGCGATATTTTTTGTCACTATTATGACTGTATACCTCAGAATTTTGTCACTTTTTACTTTTAAAGTCGTATTTTAGACAATTTCATAATTTTGAGCATCCACCCAAAACATCCTAAAAAAACACCCATGGCTGCCAGTAGTGCAGAAATGACATACTTCGCCTTTAAAGATAAAATTAATAAAGATAGGTGTGTGTTTTCAAATGACTGAAAATCTTAATGTTGCAATGGTAATCTGGGCAGCAGCATTGGATCACTGCCTTGGCTTAAGTAACCAATGGTTTACTTAAAAGCAAATGCCTTCATTTTCTAATTAATTTTTACCATCGTTTCAGATTATATGAAAGCAATTGAATCTGTGCTTTTGCCTTCTAGGATTTATTGTCTGGACATTGGTCCAGATTTGTCTTTACTTCACCTCTTGACTTACACACACAGTGCTGGTACAACAGACCTCAGTCTATAAAGCATTATGGGATATGAAAGACACATGTACATTGAAGCCTGTACTACAGCGGGACCAGATGAACTGGCAGCAGACAGGAGTCGTCATATCATGCTACCAATTAGAATCGCAGTTCTCGTTCTGTTTTCAGTATTTCTTATGAATGATCTATTATGATGTGTATTTATTGTGCGTTCCTTAAACGGTATGTATTGAATAAAAATTCTCTTTGTTAAAGTGCTTCTTGTTGCGTCATAAATCTCTAAATGGGAAAAGGAGTAAATGGGAAATTCAGACAGAACAGACAGACACAAAGACAGAGAGACAGACAGAAGGACAGAGAGACAGACAAAAGGACAGAGAGACAGACAAAAGGACAGAGAGACAGACAAAAGGACAGAACAGACAGACACAAAGACAGAGAGACAGACAGAAGGACAGAGAGACAGACAGAAGGACAGAGAGACAGACAAAAGGACAGAACAGACAGACACAAGGACAGAACAGACAGACACAAAGACAGAGAGACAGACAGAAGGACAGAGAGACAGACACAAAGACAGAGAGACAGAGAGACAGACAGACGACAGAACAGAGAGACAGACAAACAGACAGAAGGACAAAGACGGACACAAAGACAGAGAGATGACAGAAGGACAGAGAGACAGATATGAAGACAGGCAAAAGGACAGAGAGACAGAAGGACAGAGAGAGACAGACACAAAGACAGACAGTCGACAGAACAGAGAGACAGACAGAAGGACAAAGAGATGGACACAAAGACAGACAGATATGAAGACAGACAAAAGGACATAGAGACAGAAGGACAGAGAGACAGACAGAGAGACAGACAAAAGGACAGAACAGACAGACACAAAGACAGAGAGACAGACACAAAGACAGAGAGACACACAAAGACAGAGAGACAGACAGAAGGACAGAGAGACAGACAGAGAGACAGACACAAAGACAGAGAGACAGACACAAAGACAGAGAGACAGACACAAAGACAGAGAGACACACAAAGACAGAGAGACAGACACACAACTTCCTTAACGAGCACAATGTCCTGAGCCCGAGTCAGATTGGCTTCCTTCCAAATCACAGAACGACTGACCACATTTACACCCTACACACCCTAATCAATA